>NC_053497.1:37500-187500 GCF_905171775.1 Rana temporaria
TGTCAAATTCACATCTGTATACTTAAAGCTGACCGAGAGGTTGGCCGGGAGTGTGAATGACACAAAACTTCTGCTCGGCCACACAGGCTTTGTTTTCATAAACAAATGACGTTGGTTACCTTGAAAATCATTGCGACCCAACTCCGATATCACGCCCCGGGATGTTTACCCCCCTTCGGCGGCCGTACCTGTACACCCCTGATGGACCAGAGCGGTTCTGTACAGCTTTGATTGAGGCCCATTGATTTGGCAAGAACTTTTTGCCCAGACTTTAAGGGCCCGTTTCATTTTTTTGCGGTGTGATGGGTCCTGGCGTTAAAAGATGGCGTTTGAGGCGCATTTTTTAATGCTCCTCAAACACCAGGTCAAGCAGTCTGAAATTGATAATATGTGTATTCAAAAAACGAAGCTACAGTACATCTCAGATTTGGAAGGAGTTGAAGCGTCTCAACTCATTCAAGGCTATGGTAAGGCACAATAAACGCACCGGCGCAAGTTCGTATTGCATTTGTGGTGCATTAGACCTTGTTCGTGACAACAATAGAAAAAAAATAGGCATCTGGGGTAAGTTTTTAATGCACCTTTAATGTGTATCAAATGCGCATAGGGAGTTTTGGGGAACGTTTCAGGAGTTCCTCCAGATATTAAGGGTTCCTCCAGAGGTCATTAGATGTTCCTCTGGTCATTAGGGATTCCTCCAGAGGTCATTAGATGTTCCTCTGGTCATTAGGGGGTTCTCCAGTCATTAGGGGTACCTCTGGTCATTAGGGGTTCCTCCAAAGGTCATTATGGTTTCTCCAGTCATTGAAAGTTCCTCTAGTCAAAAGGAGGTCCTCCAGATGTCGTTAGTGGTTCCTCCTTTTATTAGGGATTTTTCCTGTCATTAGGCATTTCTCCAGAGGTCATTGAGGGTTTATCCAGTCATTAGGGGCACCCCTAGTCATTAACAGTGCCTCCAGAGGTCATTAGGGGTACCTCTGGTCATTAGGGGTTCCTCCAAAGGTCTTTATGGTTCCTCCAAAGGTCATTATGGTTACTCCAGTCATTGAAAGTTCCTCTAGTCAAAAGGAGGTCCTCCAGATGTCGTTAGTGGTTCCTCCTTTTATTAGAGAGTTTTCCTGTCATTGGGGGTTTCTTCAGAGGTCATTGGGGGTTTCTCCAGTCATTAGATGTTCCACTAGTGGTCATTAGGGGTACCTTTAGTCATTAAGGGTACCTCTAGAGGTCAATAAGGGTTCCCCCACTCAGTAGGGGTTCCTCCAAAGGTCATTATGGTTCCTCCAGTCATTAAGGGGTCCTTTAGTCAATAAGGATTCCTCCAGAGGTCATTAGGGTTTCCTCCAGTTATTATGGGTCTCTATAGTCATTAAAGGTTTCTCTAGAGGTCATTAGGGATGCTGCTAGTCATTAGGGGTTCCTCCAGAGGTTATTAGGGGTTCCTCTGGTCATTAGCGGTTCCTCCACCCAAAAGGGGTTTAATGTTCATTATGGTTCCTCCAGTCATTAAAGGTTCCTTTAGTCAATAAGGATTCCTACAGAGGTCGTTAGGGTTTCCTCCAGTCATTAGGGGTTTCCCTAGTCATTAAAGGTTTCTCTAGAGGTCATTAGGGATGCTGCTAGTCATTAGGGGTTCCTCCAGAAGTCATTAGGGGTTCCTCTGGTCATTAGAGGTTCCTCCACTCAGTAGTGGTTTCTCCAAAGGTCATTATGGCTCCTCCAGTCATTGGAGGTTCCTCTAGTCCAGGGAGTCTCCATACTTTTAAAGCAAAGGGCCAGTTTAAGGTCTTTCTGACTTCAGGGGGGCCGGATTCTAACCCGTTGGGGTAGAAAATGCCCCAGGGCCGAGCATCAGTGAGAATAAACATGGCCCCAGTGTTGGTGGGCAGTAGGAGGAGGAATAATGCTCTACCATTGCTATTAGTCTAAGAAATGGTGCCCCATTGTCGGTGCCATTGGAAGGAATAGTGCCTCATATCAATGGGATCAATACTGCCCCAAGGGCCGGATGAAGGCTAGCAAAGGGCCACATCCAGCCCTTGGGCCGCAGTTTGGAGACCCCTGCTCTAGTCGATAAGGATTCCTCCAATCATTAGTGATTCCTCCTGTCATTGGGGGTTTCTCCCGTCATTAGAAGTTCCGCCAAGTGTCATTGGGGGTTCCTCTGGTCATTAGGGGTTTCCCCCGTCATTAGAAGTTCCGCCAAGTGTCATTAGGGGTCCCTCTGGTCATTAAGAGTACCTTCAGAGGTCATTAGAGGTTTCTTTGTTCATTAGGGGTTCTTACCTTTATATTCTGGTGGTCCCAGATAAACCCCCCTGAGGAAGCCATTTTGGCGAAACATGTAGGGACAGAACATCTTCCTGTGACCACCATTCTTGCTCCTTGCAATATATGCTCTAATAACCAATTATAATTGAACCCTATTGTCTCGTTTTTGTATGAATAAAGGAACAAAACTTTTATATGTATTCTTCTCACGTATTCATTTTTTCTAGCACCGCTATAATCCCAACTCCTTTCCTCCGCTACATCCCATGGAAAACAATTTGTTATTTCTGTTCCACAGCTGCAAGGAATCCCTGTTGATCCTGCCAGAAATCCTGTGAGCTGATAACTTCCTGTGCTCTCTGCCTATGCTGAACATTACACCGGGCACCCTGTGTAATATAAAAGGGGGGTGACTGACCCGGCTCCCTGTATAATGTCAATGGCTGGTGTTTGTCTTTATACACAGAGTCCCCCATTGTCCCCGCAGTGGTCCATGTGTCATGTCATTGGCTCATATGAACTGTCAGGTCTACTTTATAAACAGAGGGGCAGATTCAGGTAGCTTTTACGGCGGCGTATCTCCAGATACGCCGCCGTAATTTGAAATCTGCGCCGGCGTATCGTTACGCCTATTCTCAAAGGCAGATACGCTTAAAAAAATGGCTTCCTCCGCCAACGTAACTTGAATGCGGCGGCGTATAATTGTGTGCAATATTACGTTGACCGCTAGGGGCGATTCCGTTGTTTTCGGCGTAGAATATGCAAATTACCTAGTTACGTCGATTCACGAACGTACGTGCGCCCGGCGGTAGTTTTTTACGTCGTTTGCGTAAGGCTTTTTCGGCGTAACGTTGCTCCTGCTATTAGGAGGCGCAGCCAACGTTAAGTATGGACGTCGTTCCCGCTTCGAAATTTGAATTTTTTACGTTGTTTGCGTAAGTCGTTCGCGAATAGGGCTGGACGTAATTTACGTTCACGTCGAGAACCAATACGTTGTTGCGGCGTACTTGAGAGCAATGCACACTGGAATATGTACACGGACGGCGCATGCGCCGTTCGTAAAACACGTCAATCACGTCAAGGTCATCACACATTAGCATAAAACACGCCCCCCCTTCCACATTTGAATTACGCGGGCCCCATTTACGCTACGCCGCCGCAACTTACGGAGCAAGTGCTTTGTGAATACTGCACTTGCTCCTGTAAGTTGCGTCAGGTGTAGCATAAATACAATACGCTGCGCTGCCGTAACTAGGCGCGCAGGTACCTGAATCTGCCCCAGACTCACTGCTGGAAAGACTCCTGTGTTAGACTGCAAGCATCCTTCTATTCTGAGTTGTGGCGAATGACTATAGAAATATTACAAGTTTCTGGTGATTTTTACCATTCCATGCTATAAATAAATGGAAAATTCATCTTAGGGGAAGATTCTTGATGAAGTGAATGGTGGGGGTGTCTTTTTTTTTTTCTTCCCGTGACCTGAAAGAAATGATGAACTTCCACCCCAGGCATGCCAACCTCCCCGATCCAGGCCGGGCTCACTGACCTTATGTCAGTTTCTTGGGTTAATGTTCCACTGACCGGCGCAGAGAATGCAGATAACGCTTATCATATCCAAATAACATGTCTGCAATCCCACCGACTCAGCACCGGCTCATCCCCACTGATTACCACACACATTCCTCAGATCTGTGTAGTCTGCTCCATAGGAAATGGGAGACAATGGAAAGATAGGGCTGGAAGAACCCTCAGATTGTCCTATCGGTGTCACCACCCCAAAAATAATGCTTTGATGGTTAGACGGGGTGTCTGGATTCCATATTGGACCCCTTAGATTGTCCTATAGGTGTCACCTCCCCAATACTCATGCTATGCTGTGAATATGTGCTTCTGTATCTCTCATTGTTTGCCTCCATGGAAGCTTTGTACCTTGTTTATGTACCTGAGGAATTTTAATAAACCTTTTCTGTTAACAAAAAAAAAAAAAAAAAGGTTTGGTGTTTGGATGAGGTGTCTGGATTCTGGTCTGGAACCTTCATATTGTCCTACTGGTGTCACCTCCCTAATATTAATGCTCTGGTCTTTGGATGGGGTGTCTGGATTCTGGTCTGGAACCTTCATATTGTCCTACTGGTGTCACCTCCCTAATATTAATGCTCTGGTCTTTGGATGGGGTGTCTGTATTCTGGGGTGGAACCCTCATATTGTCCTATCGGTGTCATCTCCCCAATACTAATGCTCTGGTATTTGGACGGGGTGTCCGGATTTTGGAGTTGAACCCTCAGATTGTCCTTTTGGTGTCACCTCCTTAATATTAATGCTCTGGTATTTGGACAGGGTGTCTGGATTCTGGGGTGGAACCCTCAGATTGTCCTATCGGTGTCATCTCCCTAATACTAAAGCTTTGGTGTTTGGATGAGTTGTCTTGGATTCTGGGCTGTAAGAACCCTGAGATTGCCCTATGGATGTCACCTCACCAAAAATAATGCTTTGATGGTTAGACGGGGTGTCTACATTTCAGATTGGACCCCTTAGATTGTCCTATCGTTGTCACCTCCCCAATAGTAATGCCATTCTGTGAATATGTGCTTCTGTATCCCTCATTGTTTGCCTCTATGGAAGCTTTGTACCTTGTTTATGTACCTGTGGAATTCTAATAAACCCTTTCTGTTAAAAAAACAAGCTTTGACATTTGGACGGGGTGTCTGGATTCTGGGGTGGAACCTTCAGATTGTCCTATCGGTGTCACCTCCCCAATGCTAATGCTTTGATATTTGGATGAGGTGTCCGGATTTTGGACTTGAACCCTCAGATTGTCCTATCGGTGTCACCTCCCTAATATTGATGCTTTGATGGATGGTTGGACGGGGTGTCTGGATTCTGGGCTGGAACCCTAAAATTGTCCTATCAGTGTCCTCTCCCCCAAAATAATGCTTTGGTGTTTGGACATGGTGTCTGGATTCTGGTTTGGAACCCTCAGATTGTGCTATCGGTGTCACCTCCTTAATATTAATGCTCTGGTATTTGGATGGGGTGTCCGGATTTTGGAGTTGAACCCCCAGATTGTCCTTTTGGTGTCACCTCCTTAATATTAATGCTCTGGTATTTGGATGGGGTGTCTGGATTCTGGGGTGGAACCCTCATATTGTCCTATCGGTGTCACCTCCTTAATATTAATGCTCTGGTATTTGGATGGGGTGTCTGGATTCTGGGCTGGAAGAACATTCAGATTGCCCTATCGGTGTCACCTCACCAAAAATAATGCTTTGATGGTTGGACAGGGTGTCTGGATTCCAGATTGGACCCCTTAGATTGTCTTATTGGTGTCATCTCCCTAATACTAATGCTTTGGTGCTTGGACGGGGTGTCTGGATTCCGGGTTGGAACCTCAGATTGCCCTATTTGTGTCACCTCCCCAATACTAATGCCTTGATATTTGGACGAGGTTTCTGGATTCTGGGATTGGACCCCTTAGATTGTCCTATCGGTGTCGACTCCCCAATACTAATGCTATGCTGTGCTTCTGTATCTCTCATTGTTTGCCTCTATGGAAGCTTTGTACCTTGTTTATGTACCTGAGGAATTCTAATAAACCTTTTTGGTAAAAAAAAAAAAAAAAGCTTTGGTGTTTGGATGAGGGCGTCTGGATTCTGGGGTTGAACCCTCAGATTGTCCTATTGGTGTCACCTCCTCAATATTAAAGCTTTGATATTTGGATGGGGTGTCTGGATTCTGGGCTAGAAGTACCCTCAGATTGTGCTATCGGTGTCACCTCCCTAATATTAATACTCTGGTGTTTGGACGGGGTGTCTGGATTTTGGACTTGAACCCCCAGATTGTCCTATTGGTGTCAGCTCCTTAATACTAATGCTTTGGTATTTGGATGGGGTGTCTGGATTCTGGGGTGGAACCCTCAGATTGTCCTATCAGTGTCACCTCCCCAAAAATAATGCTTTGATGGTTGGACAGGGTGTCTGGATTCTGGGGTGGAACCCTCAGATTGTGCTATCGTTGTCACCTCCCTAATACTAATGCTCTGGTATTTGGACGGGGTGTCCGGATTTTGAACTTGAACCCCCAGATTGTCCCTTTGGTGTCACCTCCCTAATATTAATGCTCTGGTATTTGGACGAGGTTTTTGGATTCTGGGGTGGAACCCTCAGATTGTCCTATCGGTGTCACCTCACCAAAAATAATGCTTTGGTGTTTGGACGGGGTGTCTGGATTCTGGTTTGGAACATCAGATTGACATATCGGTGTCACCTCCCCAATATTAATGCTTTGGTGTTGGGATGGGGTGTCTGGATTCTGGGGTGGAGCCCTCAGATTGTCCTATCGGTGTCACCTCCTCAATATTAAAGCTTTGATATTTGGATGGGGTGTCTGGATTCTGGGCTAGAACCCTCAGATTGTCCTATTGTTGTCACCTCCCTAATATTAATACTTTGGTGTTGGGATGGGGTGTCTGAATCCTGGGCTTGAAACAAACTTGTTGATCTTGCCAGAGATCTTGTGATATGGTAACTTCCTGTGCTGCACCCAGTTACATTGTTCCCAGCTATCTCCGAGGAATACAGAACACCTCCCCCTGTTATGGAGAAGAGGAGAGTGGGGGGTTTCCGTAGTCCTGTCATAGGGTGTCAACACCACTCTCCATGGACAGAGAAGAGCAGGGGGGAATGACAACTCATAGGGCCCCCGGTCAATAGGAGATTATGGGCCCCCGGGCAATAGGAGATTATGGTTCCCCTGGGCAATAGGAGATTATGGGGCCCCTGGGCAATAGGAGATTATGGTTCCCCTGGGTAATAGGATATAATGGGCCCCCGGGCAATAGGAGATTATGGTTCCCCTGGGTAATAGGAGATTATGGGGCCCCTGGGCAATAGGAGATTATGGTTCCCCTGGGTAATAGGAGATTATGGGGCCCCTGGGTAATAGGAGATAATGGGCCCCTGGGCAATAGGAGATTATGGGCCCCCGGGCAATAGGAGATTATGGTTCCCCTGGGTAATAGGAGATTATGGGCCCCCGGGCAATAGGAGATTATGGTTCCCCTGGGCAATAGGAAATTATGGGTCCTCTGGGCAATAGGAGATTATGGGGCCCCCAGGCAATAGATTATGCGGCCACACAGTATACACACACACATACACAGTATACATACACCCACTGAAAAGGTACTGAAGGCGGGGCCGCTATAATCTTGGGATTTTTAGATCAAAAGGATGTCGGTAAGGGACATTTCAGGGACAGGGAGCCAGGTCAGTAGGGGGAACCTGTTCTACACAGGGTGATTAGGTGATTAGGGTGTGCCTGGGCACACCTGGCACACCCTGTGCGCACACCTATGGTTTTCACCAAAATGATAAATTTAAACCACTAAGTCCCAAATTATTTAAAAGATTTCAGTTTCCCGAATACTGGGTTCTATTTGTAAAGCTCATTTTATAAACTGGATTTCCACTTTGGAGAAAACACGACAGCTGGTGTAGTTTATGATAAGAAATAAACAGAAGATACATGTGGTGTCAGTGACAGCTGGGAGAGGATATGAGCAGGAAATCATTGGACTGACGTAAGGAAGAAATAATGAGCTTGTGATGTTCTACAGAGACCCCCAAGGAGAACCAATGGGTGGAAGGTCTTCATGGCTTGGCGGAGGAACCGGTCAGAGAAGGGTTAAGATAAATTATAGGTGGAGGTGTGGAGGTCTTACCAAATTGATGGCTGAAGGTCAAACAGGCAGGATGGAGCCTCAAGGGTTGTTTCTGTGAAGACTTCTGGGTATTTATTTTGGAAAATTCAAGTAAGGAGGGAGGTTAACCCATCCACCACCCCAAAGACCTCTTGACCCACCACAGCTTAGGGGGTCTTTACAGATCAGTGAATAGTTGATCTAATACAAAACTGTAGAGCCCACCTGGGAAAGGGTCCCCCATGAAAAAGTAAAAATGTGACAATTTGGTAATGTCTTCGGTGTGGACATGGGAAATTGGACCGGTGGATGAAAGCCGGATGAGTAAGATGGAGCTTCAAGGGTTCTTCCTTGTGAAGGCTTCTGGGTATTCATTTTGTAAAACTTAAGTAAGGAGCAAAGTTTCCCCTCCCACCACCCCTAAGAATTAAAACAAAACTTGTGGGGGTGGCCTTTGGGGTTTGAGGTAGGGTGCGTCCTCTGGCTTGGTTATTGGTGGCTTTCCAAAGACCAGGTTACCTGGGAAAAAGTAGAAGTGTGCCAATTGGTAACGTCTTCGGCATGACTGAGGACATGGGAGGTTAGAATAGTCAGTGGATCAAAGTTGGATGAGTAAGATGGAGATCCAGGGGTATTTCTGTGAAGGCTTCTGGATATTCATTTTGAAAAATGAAATGAAGGAAGTTTGGGGAAACTTTCTTCGTTGAAAAAAGAAGAACGTTTCCCACCCACCACCCCAAAGACCCCGTGGTTCTCCAAGAACTTTGATCCTCTGGGAAAAAGTAGACGTGTGTGAATTTGGTAGTGTCTTCGGCATGGCTGATCACATGGGCAATTGGATTGGCGGTTGAAGGTCAGATGGGTATGATGAAGCTTAAAGGGATGTTCCTTGTGAAGGCTTCTAGGTATTCGTTTCGAAAAATTCAAGTAACGAAGCAAGTTTCCCCACCCATGACCCCAAAGACCTCCTGACCGACGACAGTAGAAGTGTGTGAATTTGGTAACATTTTCGGCATGGCTGAGGACATGGGAGGTTAGAATAGTCGATCAAAGTTGGTTGAGTAAGATGGAGATCCAGGGGTATTTCTGTGAAGGCTTCTGGATATTCATTTTGAGAAATTCAAGTAATGAAGGAAGTTTCCCCACCCACCACCCCAAAGACCCCCTGACCGACGACAGTAGAAGTGTGTGAATTTGGTAACGTCTTCGGCATGGCTGAGGACATGGGAGGTTAGAATAGTCGATCAAAGTTGGTTGAGTAAGATGGAGATCCAGGGGTATTTCTGTGAAGGCTTCTGGTTATTCATTTTGAAAAATTCAAGTAATGATGGAAGTTTCCCCACCCACCACCCCAAAGACCCCCAGACTCTTCACAGCTTAGCGGGTCAGGTTGTCTTTACAGGTCAGAGAATAGTTGAATTGAAACAAAATTGGGGGCCCATCTTGGGTGGGGTGCTTCCCCTTGCTTGGCTGTTGGTGGATCTCCAGAGTTCCTGATATAAAGTAAAAATGTGTGAATTTGGTAATGTCTTTGGCATGGCTGAGGATGTGGGTGATTGAACTGGTGGTGGAAAGACCTCCCAATCAACCAGATCTTAGGGGGTCATGGGGACTTTGCAGGTCAGAGAATAGTTGAATTATAACAAGCCTGGGGGGCCTATACAGGGTAAGGTGCTTCCACTTGCTTGGTTATTGGTAGTTCTTCAAAAACGTTGATATTCTGGGAAAAAGTGTGTGAATTTGGTAATGTCTTCGGCATGGCTGAGCACATGGGCAATTGGATTGGCGGTTGAAGGTCAGATGGGTATGATGGAGCTTCAAGGGATGTTCCTTGTGAAGGCTTCTAGGTATTCGTTTTGAAAAATTCAAGTAATGAAGCAAGTTTCCCCACCCACGAAACCCAAAGACCTCCTGACCCACCACAGTAGAAGTGTGTGAATTTGGTAACGTCTTCGGCATGGCTGAGGACATGGGAGGTTAGAATAGTCGATCAAAGTTGGATGAGTCAGATGGAGATCCAGGGGTATTTCTGTGAAGGCTTCTGGTTATTCATTTTGAAAAATTCAAGTAATGATGGAAGTTTCCCCACCCACCACCCCAAAGACCCCCAGACTCTTCACAGCTTAGCGGGTCAGGGTGTCTTTATAGGTCAGAGAATAGTTGAATTGAAACAAAATTGGGGGCCCATCTTGGGTGGGGGGCTTCCCCTTGCTTGGCTGTTGGTGGATCTCCAGAGTTCCTGATATAAAGGAAAAATGTGTGAATTTGGTAATATCTTTGGCATGGCTGAGGATGTGGGTGATTGGATTGGCGGTTGAAGGTCAGATGGGTATGATGGAGCTTCAAGGGATGTTCCTTGTGAAGGCTTCTAGGTATTCGTTTTAAAACATTCAAGTAATGAAGCAAGTTACCCCACCCACCACCTCAAAGACCTGCTGACCGACGACAGTAGAAGTGTGTGAATTTGGTAACATCTTTGGCATCTTCCCATCACTGCCACCTATCAATGCCTACGAGTGCCACCTATCAATGCCCACCAGTTGTGCCAATCAGAGCCTCATCAGTGCCACCTAGCAGTGCTGCCTATCAGTGTAACCTACTAGTGCTGATCAGTGCCCATTATTGCCACCCATCAGTGCCCATCGCTGACACCCACCAGTGCCCATCACTGCCACCTATCAGTGCCCACGAGTGCCACCTATCAATGCCCACCAGTGGTGCCAATCAGTGTCTCATCAGTGCCACCTAGTAGTGCTGCCTATCAGTTTAACTTATCAGTGCCGATCAGTGCCCATAATTGCCACCCATCAGCAGGGCTGTCTTAATGAGAGGGCACACCTGGGCACTGCCCAGGGGCCCCAGCTGCATGGGGGGCCCCTGCACTTTGCCCAAAGCAGCTGGTCCTTGAGCCCACGCTGCCCCAAAATTGGGGGCCCCAAGATGGCACAGAGAGTGATAGATACACAGGGGAGGCAGTCTGCCTCTTACCTACTTGATGTCTGTTTACCTGCACTGTCATCGTTGTAGGGGCCCCAGCGCATTTCTTTGCCCAGGGGCCCATGATGCTATTAAGACGGCCCTGCCCATCAGTGCCCATCGCTGACACCCACCAGTGCCCATCACTGTCGCCTATCAATGCCCAAGAGTGCCACCTATCAATGCCCACCAGTGGTGACAATCAGTGCCTCATCAGTGCCACCTAGCAGTGCTGCCTATCAGTGTAACCTACCAGTGCCGATCAGTGTCCATCATTGCCACCCATCAGTGCCCATCACCTGCCACCCACCAGTGCCCATCACTGCCACCTATCAGTGCCCAAGTATAGGGGGGAGGGGGGTACGGGGAGTGTAGAGGGGAGGGGGGTACGGGCCCCTTACAGGTGTAACGCAAATAAAAAAAAGCGGGAGGGTCTGTAAGGGGCCCCGGGGACCATTGGGTCACTTACAGGTGTAAGGTAAAAAAATAAATAACTTAAAAAAAAAAAAACAGGAGGGGGACCAACCGGGCCTCTTACAGGTGTAATGCCTGTACTCCCCCTGATGGCGGCCCTGCTGCCACCTATCAGTGCCACTTCCTAGTACAATTCTCAGTACCCACAAGTGCCACCTATCAATGCCCACCAGTAGTGCCAATCAGTGCCTCATCAGTGCCCCATCTAGCAGTGTTGCCTATCAGTGTAACCTACCAGTGCTGATCATTGCCAACCCATCATTGTCCATCACTGACACCCACCAGTGCCCATCACTGCCACCCAGGGCAGCCATCACAAATTTTGGGACCCCTTACACAGCTTTTTAGGCGGGGAACCGGGGGGGGGGGGTGCTGGCAGGCAAAATAGAGCAAGTGTAATCTCTTCTCTGCTGACGCAAGATAATAAGCGGGGGGGGGGGTCACCTCTCAGTGCCCACCCTTGCCGCCTTATCGGGGCCCATCAGTGCCCATCAGTGCCGCCTCATCAGTGCCCATCAATGCAGCCTCATCAGTGGCCATCAGTGCAGCCTCATCAGCCCACATCAATGAAGGAGAAAAATTACCCGTTTGCAAAATGTTATAACAAAATATTTGCAGGAATCTGTTAACAATGGAAATGAGGGCCACATAACACACGATGACGTCAGACGGGGGGGGGGGGGAGGAGATAGAGTTACCTTTTCATGCACCTTCTGCTCCGCCCTTTTCCCAGGAACAGGATCAGCTCTTTCTGAACATTTTGTGGATCGCCGGACCCTTTTTTTACGACCCGATAGCCGGGATTCCGGTTATTGCCGCTGATGTGACTTTGCTGATCTTTTGCTTTCCTGATCTATCGATATCGTTTTACATCCCGGATGGCGCAGAGTGCGGAGCGTCCTCTTTATTGTTATTGATTTGAAGCTTTCTGGCTCCGGCTGTGCGGGACGATGACATGAAATTTTTATTCCGTACGAGAAATGTCTTCTTCCCTTCTATAGAACGGCACAAAGTTCCGGTAACACCAACTTCTCTTAACGCACATTGGGCCAGATTCTTGAAGTTCTGCGGCGGCGTAACGTATCCGATTTACGTTACGCCGCCGCAACTTAGACGGGCAAGTGCTGTATTCTCAAAGCACTTGCTCCGTAAGTTGCGGCGGCGTAGCGTAAATCGGCGTGTTTTATGTAAATGAACTGTGAGCCGACGTGATTGACATTTTTCACGGACGGCGCATGCGCCGTCTGTGGAAATCTTGCTCCTAATACGCCGCAAGGACGTATTGGTTTTGACGTGGACGTAAATTACGTCCAGCCCCATTCATGGACGAGTTACGCAAACGACGCAAAATTTTAAAATTTCGACGCGGGAACGGCGGCCATATTAAACATTGTTACGCCGCACTTATGCCACCATATAGCAGGGGCAACTGTACGCCAGGAAAAGCCTAACGTAAACGGCGTAACTTTACTGCGTCGGCCGGGCGTACGTTCGGGAATTGGCGTATCTACCTAATTTGCATACTCAACGCGGAATTCGACGGAAGCGCCACCTAGCGGCCAGCGTAAAAATGCAGCCTAAGATACGACGGCGTAAGAGACTTACGCCTGTCGGATCTAACAAGCTATCTATGCGTAACTGATTCTAAGAATCAGGCGCATAGATACGACGGCGCAACGCAGAGATACAACGGTGTATCTGGAGATACGCCGTTGTATCTCGGTTGTGAATCTGGGCCTATATTGTCAAAAGTTTTGGGACGCCGGCCTTTACACGCACATGAACTTTAATGGCATCCCAGTCTTAGTCCGTAGGGTTCAATATTGAGTTGGCTCCGCACTTTGCATCTATAACAGCTTCACCTCTTCTGGGAAGGCCGTCCACAAGGTTTAGGAGGGTGTCTATGGGAGTATTTGACCGTTCTTCCAGTGGACGAGAAGGCCTAGCTTGCAGACTCCACTCTAATTTGTTCTATCGGGGTGGAAGTCAGGACCAGTCAAGTTCCTCCACCCCAAACTCGCTCATCCATGTCTTTATGGACCTTGCTGTGTGCACTGGTGTGCAGTCATGTTGGAACAGGAAGGGGCCGTCACCCAAACTCCTCCCACAAAGTTGGGAGCATGAAATTGTCCAAAACGTCTTGGTATGCTGACGCCTTAAGAGTTCCCTTCACTGGAACTAAGGGGGCCAACCCAACCCCTGAAAAACAACCCCCCACCATAATACCCCCTCCACCCCACACCATAATCCCCCCTCCACCAAATGATTTGGACCAGAGCACAAAGCAAGGTCCATAAAGACGTGGATGATGAGTTTGGGGTGGAGGAACTTGACTGTCCTGACCTCAACCTGATAGAAAACCTTTGTTCAGGGGTTGGGCTTGGCCCCTTAGTTCCAGTGAAGGGTCCTGACCTCAACCCGATAGAACACCTTTGGATGAATTACAGCAGAGACTGCGAGCCAGGTCTTCTCGCCAAACATCAGCGCCTGACCTCACAAATGCTCTTCTGGAAGAATGGTTAAACGTTTCCATAGACACCCTCCTAAACCTTGTGGACGGCCTTCCCAGAAGAGATGAAGCTGTTATAGCTGCAAAGGGCGGAGTCAACTCAATATTGAACCCTGCGGACTAAGACTGGGATGCCATTAAACTTTATGTGTGTGTAATGGCAGGTGTCCCAATACTTTTGACCATATAGTGTAGATGTGCCCTGTTGACTTCAAATTGTAAGGACAGGTCCACTTGATATTTTGACTTTGCCCTCCGTCCTTGTTCTCGGTGGAGAGGCCCTCAGAAAATACGATACGATGTGGAGAGTTGTCTCGGTTGTCAGTGGCAGACGATCTCTTCTCTTCTTCGAACCTCCGGTAGAGTTACCGATCCATACCGCGGGTCCAGACCGAGGCAGATTAGATGTCAGTCACCATTAAATAAGCCATTTAACACGACTGAACACGGGACGACGCTCTCTCTCTCTCTGACCAATGGGGGCCCAGGCACTTAAATATGGAATACAAGACACCGACATTGGATACGGCTCTTCCATTATTCAAGAACGAGGGTCAGTGTTCAACCCCCTGAGATCCGAACATCAAGGACAATCCACCAAGGAAATGCACTCTACAACCATCAATGTTCAGCTTGCTATAGAATACTGGTCTCCAAACCGAGACCCACAGGCGAGACCGGGCCCTTTGCTTACCTTTACCTGGTCGTTAGGACACTATTCCTCCCACTGATACCAATGACGGGACACTATTCCCCCCACTGACACCAATGATGGGACACTATTCCTCCCACTGATACCAATGATGGGACACTATTCCTCCCACTGATACCAATGACGGGACACTATTCCTCCCACTGACACCAATGATGGGACACTATTCCTCCCACTGACACCAATGATGGGACACTATTCCTCCCACTGACACCAATGATGGGACACTATTCCTCCCACTGACACCAATGATGGGTCACTATTCCTCCCACTGACACCAATGATCGGGCACTATTCCTCCCACTGACACCAATGATGGGACACTATTCCTCCCACTGACACCAATGATGGGACACTATTCCTCCCACTGACACCAATGATGGGACACTATTCCTCCCCACTGATACCAATGATGGGACACTATTCTACACACTGACACCAATGATGAGACACGATTCCTCCCAGTGACACCAATGATGGGACACTATTCCTCCCACTGACACCAATGATGGGACACTATTCCTCCCACTGACACCAATGATGGGACACTATTCCTCCCACTGATACTAATGATGGGTCACTATTCCTCCCACTGATCCAGGAACCCAATAGCTGGAAGGGTCCAGGCGGTCTATAGCGCGAAGGGTCCAGGCGGTCTATAGCGGGAAGGTTCCAGGCGCCCAATAGCGGGAAGGGTCCAGGCGGTCTATAGCGGGAAGAGTCCAGGCGCCCAATAGCGGGAAGGGTCCAGCCGCCCAATAGTGGGAAGGGTCCAGGCGGTCTATAGCGGGAAGGTTCCAGGCGCCCAATAACGGGAAGGGTCCAGGCGGTCTATAGCGGGAAGGGTTCAGGCCCCCAATAGCGGGAAGGGTCCAGGCGCCCAATAGTGTGAAGGGTCCAGGCGGTCTATAGCGGGAAGGGTCCAGGCGGTCTATAGCGGCATTGGGTCCATGCGCCCAATAGCGGCAAGGGTCCAGGTGGTCTCTAGCGGGAAGGGTCCAGGCGGTCTATAGCGGGAAGGGTCCAGGCGATCTATAGCGGGAAGGGTCCAGGCGGTCTATAGCGGGAAGGGTCCAGGCGGTCTATAGCGGGAAGTGTCCAGGCGGTCTATAGCGGGAAGGGTCCAGGCGGTCTATAGCGGGAAGGGTCCAGGTGGTCTATAGCGGGAAGGGTCCAGGCGGTCTATAGCGGGAAGGGTCCAGGCGGTCTATAGCGGGAAGGGTCCAGGCGGTCTATAGCGGGAAGGGTCCAGGCGGTCTATAGCGGGAAGGGTCCAGGCGGTCTATAGCGGGAAGGGTCCAGGTGGACTATAACGGGAAGGGTCCAGGCGGTCTATAGCGGGAAGGGTCCAGGCGGTCTATAGCAGGAAGGGTCCAGGCGGTCTATAGCGGGAAGGGTCCAGGTGGACTATAGCGGGAAGGGTCCAGGCGGTCTATAGCGGGAAGGGTCCAGGCGGTCTATAGCGGGAAGGGTCCAGGCGGTCTATAGCGGGAAGGGTCCAGGCGGTCTATAGCGGGAAGGGTCCAGGCGCCCAATAGCGGGAAGGGTCCAGGCGGTCTATAGCGGGAAGGGTCCAGGCGGTCTATAGCGGGATGGGTCCAGGCGGTCTATAGCGGGAAGGGTCCAGGCGGTCTATAGCGGGAAGGGTCCAGGCGGTCTATAGCGGGAAGGGACCAGGCGGTCTATAGCGGGAAGGGTCCAGGCGGTCTATAGCGGGAAGGGTCCAGGCGGTCTATAGCGGGAAGGGTCCAGGCGGTCTATAGCGGGAAGGCTCCAGGCGGTCTATAGCGGGAAGGGTCCAGGCGATCTATAGCGGGAAGGGTCCATGCGGTCTATAGCCGGAAGGGTCCAGGCGGTCTATAGCGGGAAGGGACCAGGCGGTCTATGGCGGGAAGGGTCCAGGCGGTCTATAGCGGGAAGGGTCCAGGCGGTCTATAGCGGGAAGGGTCCAGGCGATCTATAGCGGGAAGGGTCCAGGCGGTCTATGGCGGGAAGGGTCCAGGCGGTCTATAGCGGGAAGGGTCCAGGCGGTCTATAGCGGGAAGGGACCAGGCGGTCTATAGCCGCCATAGATATCTTATAGTAAATAAGACAAATGTTTTTTAGTTTTATAAAATTGATAATGAAATGACCGGTGACAAACGTTCCTCCATGGTGAAGGGAGACGTCGCCGGTATCGATCGTCTTGTACATTGAAGTAGTAGCAGATCAGGAAAGGACAATGCCCCCCCCCCCCTCTGATATTCTCTATAATGAATGTCAATGTATAACAAAGAGGGAGCCAGTGATAAGGAGGAGACATAAGGTATAGAATGTTATCTCTCTCACCTGTCTGCTGATTTCATCCTGAGTAAATGTTTGTCCTGCGGTGTCACATGTGTACAGCGAGGAATCGCCTCCATTATTGTGCTGATAACGCAGATCCATAAAAACTAAACCAACAGACACACATGATGAGAGGGAGTCCCGGCCATTCCACGCTGACATCGTGATTTACAAAGCTTAGATAAACAATAGTTTACATCATGTATATAGCCATGGGGGGGGGGGGTACAAGGTGCCAAAAGGTGAATGGGGCTCATTAGACATGGTAAAACCACAGTCATTTGGGACCGTGTCCCACTGGTGATCCTACTGGTGGTCCCAAAACCCAAGGGATGCCAATTATTTTGGACCATGTCTGACTAGTGTTCCTGGTGGTACTTTCAGTCCTCAGGTATTGTCATTAAACTGGTGTTTGCAATACCCAAGGGTTGACATTATGCTCTAGGCAATAGTAGGCACAGTCTGGTGGAGGTATCTCCGGCCCAACAGAACCTGTCTAGTTCCACCTCAGTAGGCACAGTCTGGTGGAGGTATCTCAGGCCCAACAGAACCTGCCTAGTTCCACCTCAGTAGGCACAGTCTGGTGGAGGTACAGTATCTCGGGCCCAACAGAACCTGCCTAGTTCCACCTCAGTAGGCACAGTCTGGTGGAGGTATCTCCGGCCCAACAGAACCTGTCTAGTTCCACCTCAGTAGGCACAGTCTGGTGGAGGTATCTCCATCCCAACAGAACCTGTCTAGTTCCACCTCAGTAGGCACAGTCTGGTGGAGGTATCTCTGGCCCAACAGAACCTGCCTAGTTCCACCTCAGTAGGCACAGTCTGGTGGAGGTATCTCTGGCCCAACAGAACCTGTGTTCCACCTCAGTAGGCACAGTCTGGTGAAGGTATCTCTGGCCCAACAGAACCTGCCTAGTTCCACCCCAGTAGGGACAGTCTGGTGGAGGTATCTCCGGCCCAACAGAACCTGTCTAGTTCCACCTCAGTAGGCACAGTCTGGTGGAGGTATCTCTGGCCCAACAGAATCTGTCTAGTTCCACTTCAGTAGGCACAGTCTGGTGGAGGTATCTCTGGCCCAACAGAACCTGTCTAGTTCCACCTCAGTAGGCACAGTCTGGTGGAGGTATCTCTGGCCCAACAGAACCTGCCTAGTTCCACCTCAGTAGGCACAGTCTGGTGGAGGTATCTCTGGCCCAACAGAACCTGTCTAGTTCCACCTCAGTAGGCACAGTCTGGTGGAGGTATCTCCGACCCAACAGAACCTGCCTAGTTCCACCTCAAAAGGCACAGTCTGGTGGAGGTATCTCTGGCCCAACAGAACCTGTCTAGTTCCACCTCAGTAGGCACAGTCTGGTGGAGGTATCTCTGACCCAACAGAACCTGCCTAGTTCCACCTCAGTAGGCACAGTCTGGTGGAGGTATCTCTGACCCAACAGAACCTGCCTAGTTCCACCTCAGTAGGCACAATGGTGGAGGTATCTCTGGCCCAACAGAACCTGTCTAGTTCCACCTCAGTAGGCACAATGGTGGAGGTATCTCTGGCCCAACAGAACCTGCCTAGTTCCACCTCAGTAGGCACAGTCTGGTGGAGGTATCTCTGGCCCAACAGAACCTGTCTAGTTCCACCTCAGTAGGCACAGTCTGGTGGAGGTATCTCCGACCCAACAGAACCTGCCTAGTTCCACCTCAAAAGGCACAGTCTGGTGGAGGTATCTCTGGCCCAACAGAACCTGTCTAGTTCCACCTCAGTAGGCACAGTCTGGTGGAGGTATCTCTGACCCAACAGAACCTGCCTAGTTCCACCTCAGTAGGCACAGTCTGGTGGAGGTATCTCTGACCCAATAGAACCTGCCTAGTTCCACCTCAGTAGGCACAATGGTGGAGGTATCTCTGGCCCAACAGAACCTGTCTAGTTCCACCTCAGTAGGCACAATGGTGGAGGTATCTCTGGCCCAACAGAACCTGCCTAGTTCCACCTCAGTAGGCACAGTCTGGTGGAGGTATCTCTGACCCAACAGAACCTGCCTAGTTCCACCTCAGTAGGCACATTCTGGTGGAGGTATCTCCGGACCAACAGAACCTGCCTAGTTTCACCTCAGTAGGCACAGTCTAGTGGAGGTATCTCCGGCCCAACAGAACCTGCCTAGTTCCAACTCAGTAGGCACAGTCTGGTGGAGGTATCTCTGACCCAACAGAACCTGCCTAGTTCCACCTCAGTAGGCACAGTCTGGTGGAGGTATCTCTGACCCAACAGAACCTGCCTAGTTCCACCTCAGTAGGCACAGTCTGGTGGAGGTATCTCTGGCCCGAAAGAACCTGTCTAGTTCCACCTCAGTAGGCACAGTCTGGTGGAGGACTGGAGGTATCTCCGGCCCAACAGAACCTGCCTAGTTCCACCTCAGTAGGCACAGTCTGGTGGAGGTATCTCTGGCCCGACAGAACCTGTCTAGTTCCACCTCAGTAGGCACAGTCTGGTGGAGGTATCTCCGGCCCAACAGAACCTGCCTAGTTCCACCTTAGTAGGCGGAGTCTGGTGGAGGTATCTCTGGCCCAACAGAACCTGCCTAGTTTCACCTCAGTAGGCACAGTCTGGTGGAGGTATCTCTGGCCCAACAGAACCTGCCTAGTTTCACCTCAGTAGGGACAGTCTGGTGGAGGTATCTCTGGCCCAACAGAACCTGCCTAGTTTCACCTCAGTAGGCACAGTCTGGTGGAGGTATCTCTGGCCCAACAGAACCTGCCTAGTTTCACCTCAGTAGGCACAGTCTGGTGGAGGTATCTCTGGCCCAACAGAACCTGCCTAGTTTCACCTCAGTAGGCACAGTCTGGTGGAGGTATCTCTGGCCCAACAGAACCTGCCTAGTTTCACCTCAGTAGGGACAGTCTGGTGGAGGTATCTCTGGCCCAACAGAACCTGCCTAGTTTCACCTCAGTAGGCACAGTCTGGTGGAGGTATCTCTGGCCCAACAGAACCTGCCTAGTTTCACCTCAGTAGGGACAGTCTGGTGGAGGTATCTCTGGCCCAACAGAACCTGCCTAGTTTCACCTCAGTAGGGACAGTCTGTTTGTCATCTTTGCCCCGGGCACTGAATGACCTTGTCCCGACACTGCCCCACGATGACCACCAATGGTGTTGCTTCCACTGACTACCAATGAATAATAAAAAAGGGAGGGTTTTATTTTTCTAGAGGCCCCCCCGCTAACTAGGACTACAAAATGAAATTTCTCCTGCAGCCACGCTCCGCGGGAAGCCACGGTGAGCCTGTGTTCCCAGCGCCACAGATAGATGATTATTATTATTTGTAGACGATTTCATTATTTCCTCAGAAGGAAGCCACGTCTGTCTTTCTTATTTCTTGTGACCTCACATCATGTGATCAAAGTGAAAGTATTGGGGGGTGGGGGAGGGGCCGCGGGTTAATGAATGGCGTAATCCCATCATAGCGATTTTCTTTCTTCTTAGCAGATGTAAGCTTTTGTCTTAATGGTTCCAATTATCAGAGCTAATTACTGCTGATTGCTCCCAGAAGAGAGTGTAAGAGATACAAATAGCGCGGCGGCTTGAAGGAAGAGTTTGACATGAAACAGAACTTGTTACCAGACAGACGCCCCCCCTCCCCTACCCCCCCCCCCAATATAAAGCCAATCACTCTACAAATGGACGCATTTCGAGTTCTACTTTCTACATTTCATCCATTGACCCAGATGATCGTCACCAGTAGATGGACTTCAGGGCCACCATCAGGAATTATGGGGCCTCTTACAGAGCTTCAGGCATGGGCCCCCTGGAGCAGAGAATCGGGGGGGGGGGGGGGTGTATGCTGCCGCCTGAAAATGAGAAGCGGGGGGGTGGTGCCGCCCCTGAAATTGAGAATTGAAATTGAAAAAAAATATAAAAAAATATATATTTTTTTTATTAAAAAACAAGGGGGGGGGGGGGGGGTTGCCATCCAGGGCCCTGGGGACCTCTGGGTTCTTTGATAATAAAAAAATATATATATATAAAAAAGAAAAAAAAACATGTAAAAAAAGGGGGGGGGGGGTTGTCATCTGGGGCCCTGGGGACCCATGGGCCCCTTACAGTTGTACTGCCTGTACCCCCCTGATGGCGGCCCTGATGGTCTTCATTCTAATGAGTTCTCAGAATAGGTGCCCAACACTGTCACGTCCTCAATCACCTAAACACTTTCTTCTTACTCTGATACACTTGGTGGCAGGGGAGGGCTGGGCCAGGGGGCAGGGTGGAAATTGTCTCCCAAGCCGCTCTAACTTATGTACAAAATGGTTGGCAGCCTCTGCCCTCTACCATTTTTCTTTTTTATTCTGCACTAGGAAGTTTGGGCCGGGGGGCACGGCCACAGCGGCTGACCACTAGCTGCTGCATTCCGGGAGTTGTGGTCCACGCTCAAGCTCCCCGGTTGGTGGAAAACAGAGCAGCGCAGAGGAGACTACAACTCCCTGGGACCGGATTCTTGGAATCAGTGATTGCCAGGGAGTCGGATGCAGGGCTTGTCGCTGGCTGCAACTTGACCCCAGGACCAGGAGCATTACCCCCCCCCCCCTGGAGGTCGCTATCGATGCAGCCTCCCCAGTGCCCATCAATGCAGCCTCCCCAGTGCCCATCAATGCAGCCTCACCAGCGCCCATCAATGCAACCTCACCAGCGCCCATCAAATGCAACCTCACCAGCGCCCATCAAATGCAGCCTCACCAGCGCCCATCAATGCAGCCTACCAGCGCCCATCAAATGCAGCCTCACCAGCGCCCATCAATGCAGCCTCACCAGCGCCTATCAATGCAGCCTCACCAGTGCCTATCAATGCAGCCTCACCAGCGCCCATCAAATGCAGCCTCACCAAGACCAACAATGAATGTTTGCTTGCTTCCATTTATTCGGGAGTCGGGACACAGACACAATCCTCCTCCACCGCTACCATGACTATTAATATGGAATTGTCCAGCCCCCCCCCCATGTCATTTAATCTTTGTGGCTACAGCATCCTCCACTCTTCTGGAAAGACTTTCCTCAAGATTTTGGAGGGTGTCTGTGGGAAATGGTGTCCATTTGTGAGGTCAGGTACTGATGTTGGATGAGAAGACCTGGCTCACCATCAGCTTTACAATTCATCCTAAAGGTGTTCAGTAGGGTTGAGGTCAGGGCTCTGTGCAGGGCTCTTGAGTTCCCCGCACCAGTAGGGTTGAGGTCCAAAGGTGTTCAGTAGGGTTGAGGTCCAAAGGTGTTCAGTAGGGTTGAGGTCAGGGCTCAACCCATGCAGGTTGTCTTTTGAGAACTCAGGAGACATCTCTCCACCATGTTTTTCCATTACCTCTGTCTGCCAATCCAATTATGAAACCAAGGGTTATGCCCGACCCACCAAACCAACCGAATGTCTTCCAAAAGTAGAGGTCAGGGCTCAATCTTCTGGGAAGTCTTTCCTCAAGCTTTTGGAGGGTGTCTGCGGGAAATGGTGTCCATTTGTGAGGTCAGCTACTGATGTTGGATGAGATGACCTGACTCACCATCGGCATTCCAACTTAACCCAAAGGTGTTCAGTAGGGATGAGGTCAGGGCTCTGTGCAGGACACTTATGTTTCTCCATGACCTCCAACCTACTGAACACCTTTAGGAAAAGAAGATCTGATCCCAAAAGGGCAGGTACTGATGTTGGATGAGAAGACCCTACCCCAAAGGTCTTGCAAAAGTAGGGTTGAGGTCAGGACTCTGTGCAGGATGCTTGCGTTCCTCCATGACCCTAAACCTACTGAACACTTTAGGATAGGAAGATCTGATCCCAAAAGGGGGTCTGTAGGGTTGAGGGCAGGTACTGATGTTGGATGAGAAGAGTAAGGTTGACATCAGGGCTCAGTGCAGGACAATCTAGTTCCTCCACACATTACACCTACATGAGCTTAAAGGCCTGACTCACAATCAGCGTTCCAATTCATCCCAAAGGTGTTCAGTAGGGTCAAGGTCAGGGCTCTGTGCAGGACACTCGCGTTCCTCCATGACCTCAAACCTATTGAACACCTTTAGGAAAAGAAGATCTGATCCCAAAAGGGCAGGTACTGATGTTGGATGAGAAGATCCTACCTTAAAGGTCTTGCAAAAGTAGGGTTCAGGTCAGGGCTCTGTGCAGGACACTCAAGCTTCTCCATGACCTCCAACCCACTGAACACCTTTAGGAAAAGACAACCTGATCCCAAGGGTATTCAGTAGGGTTGAGTTCAGGTACCAATGTTGGGTAAGAAGACCTGATCCCATAGGTGTTTAGTAGGGCTGAGGTCAGGTACCACCCCCACCCCCCCCTTTTTATTTTTTCGCCTGACATTAGCAACTCGCAGCAGGAGAGAGAAGAGAAGACTTGAGTTGACTTTGTTTTGTTCGACAGCACCAACCCCCCCGCGCTTATCATCTCGCGGTAGGAGAGAGGAGGCCCCCCCCCGGTTCTCTGCTCCAGGGGGGCCCTGACTAAAGCTGTGTACGGGGCCCCAAAATTGTTAATGACTGCAAACAATGAACAAGCAGTACTATTTAGTATGACTTTGGTACTTTCGCCTCCCAGGGGTGGGTGAGGGGAGAACAGACATATGTGATCTCACCATAAAACTCTGTGAGTGGTTAATAATTCACGCAAATCAATACAACTGTAAATTTACTCTCATACAAACTATGACAGTGTAAGGGGAAGAGAGACTTTCCAAATGTATCAACAAAGCTTAACACTTAGACCTCTGAAGACCCAAGTCTGACCTTCCTGTCAATCAGGAGAACCCGCCTCTTCTTCGTTTTATATCTCGATCACCCCGCCCCCATCCAACTGATGACTGGAAGGGAGGAGCAAAATGGCACTTACCAAAACACAGAGAAAATCGGGGGATGTGAGTGCAATTTTACCACCTTGGTGAAGCATTGCGGTGAATTGTGAAGGTGGAAGAAGGGTGTTGTGGGTTCTTACTGGCTCCGGAGGATTTCAGAAGCTTGTTCAACTAATCATTGGCCAAAACACACAGACCCTCATTACCTGTGAAGAAGATGTTTGATATGATCATGTGCATGAAATAATTCAAGGACTGCCTGCTGGTTTCCATGTAAAGGCTCATTGGTTTAAATCCCTCTAGAGCAACATTTCTCAACCAGGGATTTCTAGAGTTCCCACTGATCACCAATGTAAGGGACATTCTTCTCACTGATCACCAATGTAAGGGACATTCTTCTCACTGATCACCAATGTAAGGGACATTCTTCTCACTGATCACCAATGTAAGGGACATTCTTCTCACTGATCACCAATGTAAGGGACATTCTTCTCACTGATCACCAATGTAAGGGACATTCTTCTCACTGATCACCAATGTAAGGGACATTCTTCCCACTGATCACCAATGTAAGGGACATTCTTCCCACTGATCACCAATGTAAGGGACATTCTTCCCACTGATCACCAATGTAAGGGACATTCTTCTCACTGATCACCAATGTAAGGGACATTCTTCTCACTGATCACCAATGTAAGGGACATTCTTCTCACTGATCACCAATGTAAGGGACATTCTTCTCACTGATCACCAATGTAAGGGACATTCTTCTCACTGATCACCAATGTAAGGGACATTCTTCTCACTGATCACCAATGTAAGGAACATTCTTCCCACTGATCACCAATGTAAGGAACATTCTTCCCACTGATCACCAATGTAAGGAACATTCTTCCCACTGATCACCAATGTAAGGAACATTCTTCCCACTGATCACCAATGTAAGGAGCATTCTTCTCACTGATCACCAATGTAAGGAACATTCTTCTCACTGATCACCAATGTAAGGGACATTCTTCCCACTGATCACCAATGTAAGGGACATTCTTCTCACTGATCACCAATGTAAAGGACATTCTTCCCACTGATCACCAATGTAAGGGACATTCTTCCCACTGATCACCAATGTAAGGGACATTCTTCTCACTGATCACCAATGTAAGGGACATTCTTCCCACTGATCACCAATGTAAGGGACATTCTTCTCACTGATCACCAATGTAAGGGACATTCTTCTCACTGATCACCAATGTAAGGGACATTCTTCTCACTGATCACCAATGTAAGGGACATTCTTCCCACTGACCACCAATGTAAGGGACATTCTTCTCACTGATCACCAATGTAAAGGACATTCTTCCCACTGATCACCAATGTAAGGACATTCTTCTCACTGATCACCAATGTAAGGGACATTCTTCCCACTGATCACCAATGTAAGGGACATTCTTCCCACTGATCACCAATGTAAGGGACATTCTTCTCACTGATCACCAATGTAAGGGACATTCTTCTCACTGATCACCAATGTAAAGGACATTCTTCCCACTGATCACCAATGTAAGGGACATTCTTCCCACTGATCACCAATGTAAGGGACATTCTTCTCACTGATCACCAATGTAAGGGACATTCTTCTCACTGATCACCAATGTAAGGAACATTCTTCTCACTGATCACCAATGTAAGGGACATTCTTCCCACTGATCACCAATGTAAGGGACATTCTTCTCACTGATCACCAATGTAAGGGACATTCTTCTCACTGATCACCAATGTAAGGGACATTCTTCTCACTGATCACCAATGTAAGGGACATTCTTCTCACTGATCACCAATGTAAGGAACATTCTTCCCACTGATCACCAATGTAAGGGACATTATTCTCACTGATCACCAATGTAAGGGACATTATTCTCACTGATCACCAATGTAAGGGACATTCTTCCCACTGATCACCAATGTAAGGGACATTCTTCTCACTGATCACCAATGTAAGGGACATTCTTCCCACTGATCACCAATGTAAGGAGCATTCTTCTCACTGATCACCAATGTAAGGGACATTCTTCTCACTGATCACCAATGTAAGGAACATTCTTCTCACTGATCACCAATGTAAGGGACATTCTTCCCACTGATCACCAATGTAAGGGACATTCTTCTCACTGATCACCAATGTAAGGGACATTCTTCCCACTGATCACCAATGTAAGGGACATTCTTCTCACTGATCACCAATGTAAGGAACATTCTTCTCACTGATCACCAATGTAAGGAACATTCTTCTCACTGATCACCAATGTAAGGGACATTCTTCTCACTGATCACCAATGTAAGAGACATTCTTCTCACTGATCACCAATGTAAGGGACATTCTTCTCACTGATCACCAATGTAAGGAACATTCTTCTCACTGATCACCAATGTAAGGAACATTCTTCCCACTGATCACCAATGTAAGGGACATTCTTCTCACTGATCACCAATGTAAGGAACATTCTTCCCACTGATCACCAATGTAAGGGACATTCTTCTCACTGATCACCAATGTAAGGGACATTATTCTCACTGATCACCAATGTAAGGAACATTCTTCTCACTGATCACCAATGTAAGGGACATTCTTCCCACTGATCACCAATGTAAGGGACATTCTTCTCACTGATCACCAATGTAAGGGACATTCTTCCCACTGATCACCAATGTAAGGAGCATTCTTCTCACTGATCACCAATGTAAGGGACATTCTTCTCACTGATCACCAATGTAAGGAACATTCTTCTCACTGATCACCAATGTAAGGGACATTCTTCCCACTGATCACCAATGTAAGGGACATTCTTCTCACTGATCACCAATGTAAGGGACATTCTTCCCACTGATCACCAATGTAAGGGACATTCTTCTCACTGATCACCAATGTAAGGAACATTCTTCTCACTGATCACCAATGTAAGGAACATTCTTCTCACTGATCACCAATGTAAGAGACATTCTTCTCACTGATCACCAATGTAAGGGACATTCTTCCCAATTTTGTTTATTAAAAGTCTTGCAAACAAAAAGCATAAAATCACTATAAGATATACATAAATATACACATATTTACATAAATGAAAATAAATATAGCAAATCTGCTCTCAAACAAAAGACTTTACAGCAAAGCAAAAATTATGTAATCACTGGGAAAATAAATCTTAATACAAACTCACACCATTACACCAGACAAACCTGCAAGGTCAAGAAACAAACCCGCACCCATTATGCATGCAGCCCTTCTAAGAAACGTCCAACACCATGCATCCACGTATTTCTACCTCAATTACCCGCCGGCACGTTACCATATCGGTTTCAAAAAGTACCGCAACTCCGCTGCAGGGCTCAGCCGCAAGAGACCAAAAGGAGGGACCGCATCTCCACTCCCTTTTTGCCAGATGGACATCGGCCAAAGTATGGAGCCAGGTCTCTTGCAAAAATAAAATCTCGGCATCAAACTCGCTGAGCAAAAATAAGGCCATATCACGAGCTCTTGCAGATTTAATGCTGGCGACAATAATGGTCGCCACCTTTATCGGAGGGGGAACTGCCATCAGGATGATTGGGGTAGTCGTTTCTTGACCTTCACCACACTCTCATCACCAGAAACCGCTCTCTTCAAACTACGTGACTCATCCATAGATGAAAAAGAGGAAGACAAGGACATCTCATCACCCGACAACACATTAAAGGTGTTACCAAGGGGAACCCCTCTTGGATCCGACTCTGAGGAAGAGACGACCGGTTTTCTTGTCTTTCTCTTCATTTTTTTCCTCCTCCTAATTTTCTCCCACCCCTCCTCATCCGAATCCCCATCAATGGAATGTGAGACATGGGGTATGGACACCCTTCCATCAGCCCCACCCCCATCCAGCACCCCCACATTCTCCTGACCACGCTTGCGCTGCCGAGGGACAGGGACTGGAGGCTGAGTGGGAAGATCCGCTAAACCTGCCCCCCCAGCAGCCTCCGCCAGTCTGGAGGATCTACGAATAGATGGATTAGGGACAAGAGGGACAGATTTAGGGACCACATCTCTAGGGGGAACAGAAACAGATGCCACAGACACAGAAGGGACAGACTCAGGGACCACATCACTAGGGGGAACAGAAACAGGTGTCACAGACACAGAAGGAACAGACTCAGGGACCACATCACTAGGGGGAACAGAAACAGATGTCACAGACACAGGAGGGACAGACTCAGGGACCACATCACTAGGGGAACAGAAACAGATGTCACAGACACAGAAGGGACAGACTCAGGGACCACATCACTAAGGGGAACAGAAACAGATGTCACAGACACAGGAGGGACAGACTCAGGGACCACATCACTAAGGGGAACAGAAACAGATGTCACAGACACAGAAGGGACAGACTCAGGGACCACATCACTAAGGGGAACAGAAACAGATGTCACAGACACAGAAGGGACAGACTCAGGGACCACATCACTAAGGGGAACAGAAACAGATGTCACAGACACAGGGGGGACAGACTCAGGGACCACATCACTAAGGGGAACAGAAACAGATGTCACAGACACAGGAGGGACAGACTCAGGGACCACATCACTAGGGGGAACAGAAACAGATGTCACAGACACAGGAGGGACAACAAGAGTTTCAGTGGCCTCATCCTCCTTATCCAGCCTCTGCAGCTCAGCCTCCAACCCTGGCAGGTTATGTAATGCCTCCGGGCATTGACTGTACGGGTGACCAAGTTTTTGGCACAAATTGCACCGAATGTCAGTACAGTCTTTAGCCAAATGGCCAAGCTCCTGGCACAAAGAACATTTCTTGCGGGTGCAGGTGGAGGCAAAATGGCCCTTGTCACCACATTTATTGCACACCTTAGGCTGACCCTGGTAAAAAATGGTCAGCCTGTCCCTCCCCAGAAAGGCTGAACAGGGCAGATGTTGAACAACATTTCCCTGCACCCCCAATTTTAGTGACACTGTCCAGGCCCCTGTCCATATCCCATGCTGATCAAGGACCTTCCGCAGTGGAGCGAGGACTTCACCATAGCGGCGTAACCATACTACCAAATCAGCCTCTGGGATGGATTCGTTACGCACAAGGATCGTCACTGATTTTATTAGAGGCTGCCTGGAAACCACCTTTGGCATCCAACCATTCCACTGCGGAAGGTCCCTGCGCCCCCTAAAACGTTCCCAAAATAAATCCAGACCCTCAGGTTTTACAAAGGATAAATCAAATTCCCAACTCCCAATGGGACAAATCAAAGCAAAAATGTCTGCGACTTTGAACCCCATTTCCAGGATCAACTCGGCCACCCTCCCCCTTACTGGTGGGGTCCCCTCCCCCTCCCACTTCAGCTGGACCACATTTCTCCGCTTATACCCACCAACCATCCCCCCACTAAACCCCCCCAAATTGTGACCACCAACATTTGCACCATTCCCCCCACCCTCCTTGGTGCGATTCCCCAAAACCGACGCGTAACTCCCAGCAGATAAAACATTTGTTTGTTTTGAACCATCTGACACATTTGCAGCAGATATCGATTGCACAGATTTGGTCTGAACAATCGGTGAGTCTTTCCTCTGCTGAGCAGGGGGAGGAATGTCATTTTGATTTTTCCCAGCAGTATTAACCCCTTCACCACCCACCACATCCATTGTTTTATCATTACTGTCATTCTTAGAACTTGCTGGAATATTCACAGTTCCTGCAGTCTTCCCAGCAGTGTCAGTTCCCACTGCTGTGCTTGTAGAAGCTTCAGCTGGTCGGTTCTCTTCTGTCAGGACAGGGTTGTCATCAGGGGATAGTGCAGGCTGGTCTGACACTGCAACAGGTGAAACCTCCATTGCTTCTTCCACTGCACATGGTGCAATATGCTGATCCCCTCCCCCACCACAGGGAGGCTCAGGTGAGGCAATCTCATTGCTAGTAACAGGCATACCTTGTACAGAGGAACTACAGGTCCCAGCAGAAACTCCAGGCAGCGCTTTGCACAAGGCCTTCCTTTTTTGCTCCTCAGTCAGGACACCGTCCACCACAGCAGGTTGGGCAGACATGTTGGAAGACAGTGAGGTGTGCTGACATTTCTCCACCTGTACTGGCTTGGCTTCAGGGACTTCTGTAAAAGCAGGCTTGTTTGCTCCCAGGGGTGACTCCATCTCCTGGATACATTTCAGGGTGCCATGCTCACTCTCAAAACCCTGGCTGGTTGCCGTTGGCGATTCCAAGCCCTGACATGGAGGGAGAGGTGCAGAGGCAGATGGACCCGCGTCATCCATTATCTGAGGCTGGTCCCTGGAACTTGCTGTCTGGCTGGCAAATCTCCTCTCATTATCAAACTTTTCTCCACTTTTATCTTTCAGCTTTTCCAATAATAAAGATTGTTCCTTTACCTTTTCCTCCAATTCCTGCAACTCAGGCTTCATGGCCAAACGATTTTTACTCCAGGCCTGGAAGTACTTGATTTTGAAGGATTTGTGTTCAGCCTTCAAAATTTTAAGTTTTTCTTCAGCTCTTCCAATCGCCCTAAAACGATCAATGCTCTTCTGACTGAAGACATTCGCATCCACAGCAGGGCCTGGACCTACAGACAGATCCTCCACCTCCTCCTCACTAGGCCCCGTATCATCAGGGGGATCCGTCCCGGGGCCTCCCCCAGGATCAGGCATTATTCCTGGGCCAAGCTAGCAGGCAAGGCCCAGGCTTGAAAAAGGTTGGAGCTCCCAGAGAGCTCCTTGGGTGTGTCCTCCTCCTTCTTCCCACTGATCACCAATGTAAGGGACATTCTTCTCACTGATCACCAATGTAAGGAACATTCTTCTCACTGATCACCAATGTAAGGGACATTCTTCTCACTGATCACCAATGTAAGGGACATTCTTCTCACTGATCACCAATGTAAGGGACATTCTTCCCACTGATCACCAATGTAAGGGACATTCTTCTCACTGATCACCAATGTAAGGGACATTCTTCCCACTGATCACCAATGTAAGGGACATTCTTCCCACTGATCACCAATGTAAGGAACATTCTTCTCACTGATCACCAATGTAAGGAACATTCTTCCCACTGATCACCAATGTAAGGAACATTCTTCTCACCGATCACCAATGTAAGGAACATTCTTCTCACTGATCACCAATGTAAGGGACATTCTTCCCACTGATCACCAATGTAAGGGACATTCTTCTCACTGATCACCAATGTAAGGGACATTCTTCTCACTGATCACCAATGTAAGGAACATTCTTCTCACTGATCACCAATGTAAGGGACATTCTTCTCACTGATCACCAATGTAAGGAACATTCTTCTCACTGATCACCAATAAGGGACATTCTTCCCACTGATCACCAATGTAAGGGACATTCTTCTCACTGATCACCAATGTAAGGAACATTCTTCTCACTGATCACCAATGTAAGGGACATTCTTCCCACTGATCACCAATGTAAGGGACATTCTTCCCACTGATCACCAATGTAAGGGACATTCTTCCCACTGATCACCAATGTAAGGGACATTCTTCTCACTGATCACCAATGTAAGGGACATTCTTCTCACTGATCACCAATGTAAGGGACATTCTTCTCACTGATCACCAATGTAAGGAACATTCTTCTCACTGATCACCAATGTAAGGAACATTCTTCCCACTGATCACCAATGTAAGGGACATTCTTCTCACTGATCACCAATGTAAGGGACATTCTTCCCACTGATCACCAATGTAAGGAACATTCTTCTCACTGATCACCAATGTAAGGAACATTCTTCCCACTGACCACCAATGTAAGGGACATTCTTCTCACTGATCACCAATGTAAGGAACATTCTTCCCACTGACCACCAATGTAAGGGACATTCTTCCCACTGATCACCAATGTAAGGGACATTCTTCCCACTGATCACCAATGTAAGGAACATTCTTCCCACTGATCACCAATGTAAGGGACATTCTTCCCACTGATCACCAATGTAAGGGACATTCTTCCCACTGATCACCAATGTAAGGAACATTCTTCCCCCTGATCACCAATGTAAGGGACATTCTTCCCACTGATCACCAATGTAAGGGACATTCTTCCCACTGATCACCAATGTAAGGGACATTCTTCTCACTGATCACCAATGTAAGGAACATTCTTCCCACTGATCACCAATGTAAGGAACATTCTTCTCACTGATCACCAATGTAAGGAACATTCTTCCCACTGATCACCAATGTAAGGAACATTCTTCTCACTGATCACCAATGTAAGGAACATTCTTCCCACTGATCACCAATGTAAGGGACATTCTTCTCACTGATCACCAATGTAAGGGACATTCTTCTCACTGATCACCAATGTAAGGGACATTCTTCCCACTGATCACCAATGTAAGGGACATTCTTCCCACTGATCACCAATGTAAGGGACATTCTTCTCACTGATCACCAATGTAAGGGACATTCTTCCCACTGATCACCAATGTAAGGGACATTCTTCTCACTGATCACCAATGTAAGGGACATTCTTCTCACTGATCACCAATGTAAGGAACATTCTTCTCACTGATCACCAATGTAAGGAACATTCTTCTCACTGATCACCAATGTAAGGAACATTCTTCCCACTGATCACCAATGTAAGGAACATTCTTCCCACTGATCACCAATGTAAGGGACATTCTTCCCACTGATCACCAATGTAAGGAACATTCTTCCCACTGATCACCAATGTAAGGGACATTCTTCCCACTGATCACCAATGTAAGGGACATTCTTCTCACTGATCACCAATGTAAGGAACATTCTTCCCACTGATCACCAATGTAAGGGACATTCTTCCCACTGATCACCAATGTAAGGGACATTCTTCCCACTGATCACCAATGTAAGGAACATTCTTCTCACTGATCACCAATGTAAGGGACATTCTTCTCACTGATCACCAATGTAAGGGACATTCTTCTCACTGATCACCAATGTAAGGGACATTCTTCTCACTGATCACCAATGTAAGGGACATTCTTCTCACTGATCACCAATGTAAGGAACATTCTTCCCACTGATCACCAATGTAAGGGACATTCTTCTCACTGATCACCAATGTAAGGGACATTCTTCTCACTGATCACCAATGTAAGGGACATTCTTCTCACTGATCACCAATGTAAGGAACATTCTTCCCACTGATCACCAATGTAAGGAACATTCTTCTCACTGATCACCAATGTAAGGGACATTCTTCTCACTGATCACCAATGTAAGGGACATTCTTCTCACTGATCACCAATGTAAGGGACATTCTTCTCACTGATCACCAATGTAAGGGACATTCTTCTCACTGATCACCAATGTAAGGAACATTCTTCTCACTGATCACCAATGTAAGGGGCATTCTTCCCACTGATCACCAATGTAAGGGACATTCTTCTCACTGATCACCAATGTAAGGGACATTCTTCTCACTGATCACCAATGTAAGGGACATTCTTCTCACTGATCACCAATGTAAGGGACATTCTTCTCACTGATCACCAATGTAAGGGACATTCTTCTCACTGATCACCAATGTAAGGGACATTCTTCTCACTGATCACCAATGTAAGGGACATTCTTCTCACTGATCACCAATGTAAGGGACATTCTTCCCACTGATCACCAATGTAAGGGACATTCTTCCCACTGATCACCAATGTAAGGAACATTCTTCTCACTGACCACCAATGTAAGGGACATTCTTCTCACTGATCACCAATGTAAGGAACATTCTTCTCACTGATCACCAATGTAAGGGACATTCTTCCCACTGATCACCAATGTAAGGGACATTCTTCTCACTGATCACCAATGTAAGGGACATTCTTCCCACTGATCACCAATGTAAGGGACATTCTTCCCACTGATCACCAATGTAAGGGACATTCTTCTCACTGATCACCAATGTAAGGGACATTCTTCTCACTGATCACCAATGTAAGGGACATTCTTCTCACTGATCACCAATGTAAGGGACATTCTTCTCACTGATCACCAATGTAAGGGACATTCTTCTCACTGATCACCAATGTAAGGGGCATTCTTCTCACTGATCACCAATGTAAGGGACATTCTTCTCACTGATCACCAATGTAAGGGACATTCTTCCCACTGATCACCAATGTAAGGGACATTCTTCTCACTGATCACCAATGTAAGGAACATTCTTCTCACTGACCACCAATGTAAGGGACATTCTTCCCACTGATCACCAATGTAAGGGACATTCTTCTCACTGATCACCAATGTAAGGGACATTCTTCTCACTGATCACCAATGTAAGGGACATTCTTCCCACTGATCACCAATGTAAGGGACATTCTTCTCACTGATCACCAATGTAAGGAACATTCTTCTCACTGACCACCAATGTAAGGGACATTCTTCTCACTGATCACCAATGTAAGGAACATTCTTCTCACTGATCACCAATGTAAGGGACATTCTTCTCACTGATCACCAATGTAAGGAACATTCTTCCCACTGATCACCAATGTAAGGAACATTCTTCTCACTGATCACCAATGTAAGGGACATTCTTCCCACTGATCACCAATGTAAGGAACATTCTTCCCACTGATCACCAATGTAAGGAACATTCTTCTCACTGATCACCAATGTAAGGGACATTCTTCCCACTGATCACCAATGTAAGGGACATTCTTCTCACTGATCACCAATGTAAGGGACATTCTTCCCACTGATCACCAATGTAAGGAACATTCTTCTCACTGACCACCAATGTAAGGAACATTCTTCTCACTGACCACCAATGTAAGGAACATTCTTCCCACTGATCACCAATGTAAGGGACATTCTTCTCACTGATCACCAATGTAAGGAACATTCTTCTCACTGATCACCAATGTAAGGAACATTCTTCCCACTGATCACCAATGTAAGGGACATTCTTCTCACTGATCACCAATGTAAGGGACATTCTTCTCACTGATCACCAATGTAAGGGACATTCTTCTCACTGATCACCAATGTAAGGGACATTCTTCCCACTGATCACCAATGTAAGGGACATTCTTCCCACTGATCACCAATGTAAGGGACATTCTTCCCACTGATCACCAATGTAAGGGACATTCTTCCCACTGATCACCAATGTAAGGGACATTCTTCTCACTGATCACCAATGTAAGGGACATTCTTCTCACTGATCACCAATGTAAGGGACATTCTTCCCACTGATCACCAATGTAAGGGACATTCTTCCCACTGATCACCAATGTAAGGGACATTCTTCTCACTGATCACCAATGTAAGGGACATTCTTCCCACTGATCACCAATGTAAGGGACATTCTTCTCACTGATCACCAATGTAAGGGACATTCTTCCCACTGATCACCAATGTAAGGGACATTCTTCTCACTGATCACCAATGTAAGGAACATTCTTCTCACTGATCACCAATGTAAGGGACATTCTTCCCACTGATCACCAATGTAAGGGACATTCTTCTCACTGATCACCAATGTAAGGGACATTCTTCTCACTGATCACCAATGTAAGGGACATTCTTCTCACTGATCACCAATGTAAGGGACATTCTTCTCACTGATCACCAATGTAAGGGACATTCTTCTCACTGATCACCAATGTAAGGGACATTCTTCTCACTGATCACCAATGTAAGGGACATTCTTCCCACTGATCACCAATGTAAGGGACATTCTTCTCACTGATCACCAATGTAAGGGACATTCTTCCCACTGATCACCAATGTAAGGAACATTCTTCTCACTGATCACCAATGTAAGGGACATTCTTCCCACTGATCACCAATGTAAGGGACATTCTTCCCACTGATCACCAATGTAAGGAACATTCTTCTCACTGATCACCAATGTAAGGAACATTCTTCCCACTGATCACCAATGTAAGGGACATTCTTCCCACTGATCACCAATGTAAGGAACATTCTTCTCACTGATCACCAATGTAAGGAACATTCTTCTCACTGATCACCAATGTAAGGGACATTCTTCTCACTGATCACCAATGTAAGGGACATTCTTCTCACTGATCACCAATAAGGGACATTCTTCCCACTGATCACCAATGTAAGGGACATTCTTCTCACTGATCACCAACGTAAGGAACATTCTTCTCACTGATCACCAATGTAAGGGACATTCTTCCCACTGATCACCAATGTAAGGGACATTCTTCCCACTGATCACCAATGTAAGGGACATTCTTCCCACTGATCACCAATGTAAGGGACATTCTTCTCACTGATCACCAATGTAAGGGACATTCTTCTCACTGATCACCAATGTAAGGGACATTCTTCTCACTGATCACCAATGTAAGGAACATTCTTCTCACTGATCACCAATGTAAGGAACATTCTTCCCACTGATCACCAATGTAAGGGACATTCTTCTCACTGATCACCAATGTAAGGGACATTCTTCCCACTGATCACCAATGGAAGGAACATTCTTCTCACTGATCACCAATGTAAGGAACATTCTTCTCACTGATCACCAATGTAAGGAACATTCTTCCCACTGATCACCAATGTAAGGAACATTCTTCTCACTGATCACCAATGTAAGGAACATTCCCACTGATCTCCAATGTAAGGGACATTCTTCTCACTGATCACCAATGTAAGGGACATTCTTCTCACTGATCACCAATGTAAGGGACATTCTTCTCACTGATCACCAATGTAAGGAACATTCTTCCCACTGATCACCAATGTAAGGGACATTCTTCTCACTGATCACCAATGTAAGGGACATTCTTCTCACTGATCACCAATGTAAGGGACATTCTTCCCACTGATCACCAATGTAAGGGACATTCTTCTAACTGATCACCAATGTAAGGGACATTCTTCCCACTGATCACCAATGTAAGGGACATTCTTCTCACTGATCACCAATGTAAGGAGAATTCTTCTCACTGATCACCAATGTAAGGAACATTCTTCCCACTGATCACCAATGTAAGGGACATTCTTCCCACTGATCACCAATGTAAGGGACATTCTTCTCACTGATCACCAATGTAAGGGACATTCTTCCCACTGATCACCAATGTAAGGGACATTCTTCTCACTGATCACCAATGTAAGGAACATTCTTCTCACTGATCACCAATGTAAGGGACATTCTTCTCACTGATCACCAATGTAAGGGACATTCTTCCCACTGATCACCAATGTAAGGAACATTCTTCCCACTGATCACCAATGTAAGGAACATTCTTCCCACTGATCACCAATGTAAGGGACATTCTTCCCACTGATCACCAATGTAAGGGACATTCTTCCCACTGATCACCAATGTAAGGACCATTCTTCTCGTAAGGTCATTAAGAACAGTATTGCTCCCATAGCCCTGCCTTGGACATGATGACGCAAGACAGGGCCGTCTTTAAGGCAGGGCAAAAGGAGAAGCTGCCCCGGGCCCAGTCATTGTTGTGGGGCCCAAATCAGCTGCCACTTGAGCCCACACAATGCCTGAAAATAGTTGACACGTTGATTTTGGGAGGGCCCAAGAAAATGTTTGCCCAGGGTCCAATTAATATTAATGACGGCCCTGACTCAAGGGACAGTCCACCGCCTGAGTGTAAGGAGAAGAGCGGCGCCTGCCAGGCACAGTGGTGACAAATGATGGCACAGTGGCTGCATTTGATGGCACAGTGGTGATAAATGATGGCACAGTGGCTGTGTTTGATGGCATGCCACAGTGGTGACAATTGAGGGGCACAGTGGCGACAATTGATGGCACAGTGGCTGCATTTGATGGGCACAGTGGCTGCCTTTGATGGGCACAGTGGCTACATTTGGTGGGCACAGTGGCTGCGCTTGATGGCACAGTGGCTGCGTTTGATGGCATGGCACAGTGGTGACAATTGATGGCACAGTGGCTGCATTTGATGGGCACAGTGGCTGCCTTTGATGGGCACACTGGCTGCATTTGATGGGCACACTGGCTGCATTTGATGGGCACAGTTGCTGCGTTTGATGGGCACAGTGGCTGCGTTTGATGGGCACAGTGGCTGCATTTGATGGGCACAGTGGCTGCGTTTGATGGCACAGTGGCTGTGTTTGATGGCATGGCACAGTGGTGATAAATGATGGCACAGTGGCTGTGTTTGATGGCATGCCACAGTGGTAACAATTAATGGGCACAGTGGCAACAATTGATGGCACAGTGGCTGCGTTTGATGGGCACAGTGAGGCTGCAATTGTTTTGTTTTTTCGTTTGTTTGTGCCCCCCCAAAAATTTTGAGCACCAGCCGCCACTGAATTGAGTATTTAACCCTTGCAATGCAGGGGCAGCCCCACTGGACAGGAGGATGTTTTCCTCTCCCGGAGATAGGCTTTAAAAGATACCATGCTGGCAAGGATGCTAACACAGGGAGCCTCACTTTGCTTCCTGCCCGGGGCCCCAGTTTGCCTAGAACACGCCCCCCCAGCACCACCAGCTTGTATGTTATTTCCTAACCCCGTGTTGCTTTTAACAGTTTCAGTTCAGCAATTAATTGCCCGTCGGTCCACGCCATGAAAAATCTCCACATTTGCCTTGAAAAGAAAACAAACTTTCTCTCTAATAATCTCATTAGCACTCAGCGGAGAAAATAAACAGGATATGGTTGGTTACAGGATGGCAATGTGCGTCTCGGGCCACTAGGTGGCGCTGCACACCACCATTGTCATCACAGAAGGCTCACCTTGGGATAGTACATGGCTCCTCCACTACTGGGGGGGGGGGGGGGGGGGTGACAACTTGGTTTATTAGGTGGCTGGACCTCCTTTCTAAACAGACTGTCATGCCTGCCTCAGACATGTCAGAGTTCACTCCTGAAATCTACGACTGTTTATAGAAATGACACCTGTGAGGTACGAGGAGGACATGAGAGGTTAATGGCCGTGTCACCGAGGCGGAGAACGGCCAGGCGGACCATAAATTGGCGCTTCTCGCACCGCCGTATGATGCCACGGCAGTTATTATGGGTTACCAAGCTCATATACTGGACCTTTCAGGGCGATACATAGACACAGGGCCGGCGCTACCACTGGGCAAACTAGGCAGCCGCCCAGGGCACCCTGCTGCCTAGGGGCGCCCGGCCACTAGAGTTCCTACTCTCTTCTCTCTGCAGCAAGCCACTAAGTCTCAGAATCAGCAGGCAGACGCCGCTCCGTTCGCACATAGGCCCGGATTCAAGAAGCAATTGCGCCTGTGTAACCATAAGTTACACAGCGCAATTGCTTACTTGCCCCGGCGTAACGAATGCTCCTGATTCAGGAACCTCGTTACGCCGACTGCAGCCTAAGATATGCGCGGCATAAGGCTCTTATGCCCGCATATCTTAGGCTGCATACTTGCGATGGCCGCTAGGTGGCGTTCCCGTAGTGGTCAGCATAGAGTATGCAAATTGCATACCAACGCCGATTCACAACGTTACGTGAGCCCTGCGTACGCAATTTACGTAGTTTCCGTACGGCGGTTTTCGCACAAGGCTGCCCCTGCTATTAGCTGGGGCAGCCAATGTTACGTATACCCGTCGTTCCAGCGTCGCGAAATTTGAAAGTTACGTAGTTTGCGTAAGTGAATCGTGAATGGCGCTGGACGCCATTCACGTTCACTTTGAAGCAAATGACGTTCTTGCGACGTCATTTGCCGCAATGCACGTCGGGAAAGTTTCCCGACGGAGCATGCGCTCTACGCTCGGCAGCCTCACCAGGGCCCATCAAATGCACGGAGCATGCGCTCTACGCTCGGCAGCCTCACCAGGGCCCATCAAATGCACGGAGCATGCGCTCTACGCTCGGCAGCCTCACCAGGGCCCATCAAATGCACGGAGCATGCGCTCTACGCTCGGCAGCCTCACCAGGGCCCATCAAATGCACGGAGCATGCGCTCTACGCTCGGCAGCCTCACCAGGGCCCATCAAATGCACGGAGCATGCGCTCTACGCTCGGCGCGGGAACGCGCCTAATTTAAATGATTCCCGCCCCCTACGGGATCATTTAAATTGCGCGCGCTTACGCCGGGCATTTTGCCGGCGTGCCCACGCAATTTACGGAGCTACTGCGCCTCCGTAAAAAATGCGCAAATCTACTTGAATCCGGGCCAGTGTGTCAGAGGCGCGGCGGAGGACTGTATCTGTGTCCCGACTCCCGAATGAATGGAAGCAAGCAACCATTTATTGATGGGCGCTGGTGAGGCTGAATTGATGGGCACTGGTGAGGCTGTATTTGATGGGCGCTGGTGAGGCTGCATTTGATGGGCCCTGGTGAGGCTGTATTTGATGGGCGCTGGTGAGGCTGCATTGATGGGCGCTGGTGAGGCTGAATTGATGGGCGCTGGTGAGGCTGAATTGATGGGCGCTGGTGAGGCTGAATTGATGGGCGCTGGTGAGGCTGAATTGATGGGCGCTGGTTGGCTGCATTTGATGTACGCTTCATTAAAAAGGTGGGGTATACATGGGCAGGGCAAAGGTGGAGCCAGGGGTGGGGCCAGGGGGGGCTTCAGAATAAGGTTTGGCCTAGCACCAGCCCTGCATAGACATGTATCTTTCTGAAAGGTCCAGGATGAGCTGCCATTGCATCATAAGGTCTTCCAGAAGTCGGGTTGAGGTCAGGGCTCTGTGCAGGACACTTGAGTTCCTCCGTGACCTCAAACCTGCTGAACACCTCTGGGATGGGAAGATACTAGACCCGGACCATTATGCAGGTAAAGGACCGGGGCCCTTTTTGCGATTCGTCACTGCGTCGCTTTAACTGACAATTGTGCGGTCGTGCGACGTGGCCCCCAAACAAAATTGGCGTCCTTTTTTCCCCACAAATAGAGATTTCTTTTGGTGGTATTTGATCACCTCTGCGGTTTTGATTCTTTGCGCTATAAACAAAAATAGAGCGACAATTTTGAAAAAAAAAACGCAATATTTTTTACTTTTTGCTATAATAAATATCCCCCAAAAATATATATATAAAAAAAATATTTTTTCCCTTAATTTAGGGCGATACGTATTCTTGTACATATTTTTGGTAAAAAAAAATCGCAATAAGCGTTTATCGATTGGTTTGCGCAAAAGTTATAGCGTCTACAAAATAGGAGATAGTTTTATGTCATTTTTTTAAATATTTTATTTTTTACTAGTAATGGCGGTGATCAGCGATTTTTTTCGCGACTGCGACATTGCGGCGGACACATCGGACAATTTTGACACATTTTTGGGACCATTGTCATTTTCACAGCAAAAAGTGCTATAAAAATGCACTGATTACTGTGAAAATGACAATGGCAGTGAAGGGGTTAACCACTAGGGGGCGCTAAGGGGTTAAGTATACCCTAAGGAAGTGATTCTTACTGTAGGGGGCGGGGCTGTAGGTGTGACGTCACTGATTGTTGTTCCCTATATCAGGGAACAGACGATCACTGACACTGCCACAGAGAAGAACGGAGAAGGTGTGTTTACACTCCCCGTTCTTCAGCTCCTGTGACCGATCGCGGGACACCGGCGGCGATCGGGTCCGCGTGTCCAACGGGCGCGGTCACGGAGCTTCAGACCGGTTTTGCGAGCACGCCGGCGGTGGCGCGCGCCTGACCCACGGCTGGACACCTGTAGCTAGATTCAGGTAGCCCCACGCAACTTTAAGGCGGCGTAGCGTATCGTATTTACGCTACGCCGCCTTAAGTCAGAGAGGCAAGTACTGTATTCTCAAAGTACTTGCCTCCTAACTTACGGCGGCGTAGCGTAAATGCGGTGGGCGCAAGCGCACCTAATTCAAAATAAGCTGAGGGGGCGTGTTTTATGATAATTTTGTTTGACCTGACGTGTTTGACGTTTTTTTGGAACGGCGCATCCGCCGTCCGCCTACATTTCCCAGTGTGCATTGCGGCTAAGTACGCCGCACGGTCCTATTGATTTTGACGTGGACGTAAATGACATAAATCCCTATTCACGGACGACTTACGCAAACGACGTAAAATTTTCGCATTTCGAAGCGGGAACGACGGCCATACTTAACATTACTATTCCAACTATTTGATGGAATAACTTTAGGCCTGATAAAGCGTTACGTAAACGGCGTATCTGTACTGCGTCAGCCGGGCGTACGTTCGTGAATAGGCGTATCTAGTGATTTACATATTCTACGCCGAGCGCAATGGAAGCGCCACCTAGCGGCCAGCCTAAAAATTGCACCCTAAGATAGGACGGCACAAGCCGTCGTATCTTAGATAGGTTTAAGTGTATCTCTGTTTCAGAATACACTTAAACTTAGGTGGGCGCCGAATCCGAGTTAGGTCGGCGTATCTACTGATACGCCGACCTAACTCTTTATGAATCTAGCTATTAAAGGGCAACGTACCTGTACGTGCCTGTGCCCAGCCGTGCCATTCTGCCGACGTATATCGGCGTTAGGTGGTCCTTAAGTGGCTAATGAGCAGGTACTGATGTTGGATGAGAAGCCATTGTACCAAAGGTCTTTCCGAAAAGTAGAGTTAAGGTCAGGGCTCTGTGCAGGACACCCAAGGACCTCCATGTCCTCAAAACTACAGAACACCTTTGGGATTGTCGCCACTGTGCCCATTGTCACTACTGTGCCCATTGATGCCACTGTGCCTTTTGTCGCCTCTGTGCCCATTGTCGCCGCTGTGCCCTGTAAAATGCACTTACCTTAATCCTTCGACATCCCTCGATGTCTTCTTCTCCCGCCTTGGTGACGCTTCAGCCAATCAGGTTACCGATAACCAGAATCGGCGAACCTGATTGGCTGAGACGGCCGTCAGTCTTATCCAAGGAACGCACCCCCCATACTTTCCGAGGATAAGACATCCGGGAGGACGAGAGCTGTACTCGGAAAGCCGCTGGCTCTGATAGGTACTTCCGCACAGCCAACCAGCTGCCATTATTCAAGGTCCGGCCATCTGAATAGACCAGCGGCAGCTGGCAATGCATGAATGTATGTTATTTTTAGTGGCGGTGCGGAGCCACCAGAGGGGGCGGCGCTCCAGCGCCCTCTATGGACGGACCGCCACTGGTGAGAAGACCTCATACCAAAGGCTGTGTACAGTACACTTGAGTTCCCCCATGACCTCATACCTGCTGAACACCTTTGGGATGGATAGATACTAATGAACAGGTACTGATGTTGGATGAAAAGATATTGTACCAAAGGTCTTTCCGAAAGTAGGGTTAAGGCCAGGGCTCTTTGCAGAACACCCAAGGACCTCCATGGCCTCAAAACTACCAAACACCTTTGGAATGAGAAGACCTTCTCCCAAAGGTCTTTCAAAAATATGGTTGAGGTCAGAGCTCCATGCAGGAGACTAGAGTTCCTCTATGACCTCAAACCTACTAAATGCCTTTGGAATGAGAAGACTTCATACCAAAGGTGTTCCGTAGGGTTAAGGGCAGGTACTTATGTTGGGTGAGAAGACCTCATCCCAAAGGCCTTCCAAAATAGGGTTGAGGTCAGAGCTCTATGCAGGAAACGCAAGTTACTCCATGGCCTCAAACCTACTAAATGCCTTTGTAATGAGAAGACCTCATCCCAAAGTAGGGTTAGGGCTCTATGCAGAACATCCAAGTTTTTCATGGCCTCAAACCTACTGAATACTTTTGGGATGAGAAGACCTCATACCAAAGGTGTTCCGTAGGGTGAAGGGCAGGTACTTATGTTGGGTGAGAAGATCTTATACCAAAGGTCTTCCAAAAGTAGGGTTGAGGTCAGGGCTCTGTGCAGAACGCTCAAGTAACTCCATGGCCTCAAACCTCCTGAACACCTTTGGGAGGAGAAGACCTCATCCCAAAGTTCCTAAAGTTTTTAAATCTACAGCTTTCATTATTACAATCCGTAGTGATCCTGCCACTTCCTATTGTAGGGTGACAACACTATCCATGTCTCCCAATTGTGCTTTTGGGTTGTCACTCTGTCACAATGAGACTACAGTGGGCCTTTCTACACACAGACATGGTCCACTGTTGCCACCATCAGGGAATCCATCCTGAGAAATGCCATGGAGCCATGGCTGGATATATGTAGACGGGAAATGGCTACAAAGGGGGGACTTTGGGATCCTAACGTAAGGGGAGGAGATATGTGTTGGGATGAACTCATGTGTGGGACTTATGTCATTCCAGCTGACTAATCAAAATTGCTGATAAATGTAAGAAGATGGAAGCACCGGCAGCGAAGGGCAGCATTGCAGTGCTGGTGGGGGGGGGGGGGGGGGGCGCTGTGCTGGGTACGTTTGCTGCAATATACTGTACATACTAGCACATTATGGAGGACAAAAGCTCCTGGGGGCCCCAAATGTCTCATTACGCTTTGCGGATCTCTGGGGTGGCTCGTTGTTTTTTTGTGGGAAATGGAAATTGTCAGAGCGTTGAAGCGAAGAATAATCCATTAAGGAAAGTGCCACCAAGCACAGGATTGTTCCTCCACTTAGCCGTGTGTTTATTTCTTCCTGAGACTAACTCAGTGTGACAAAACAAGAAACGCGCACAGTATCGCTCCATTACCATCCCCCGCCTGGCAGGAGTTCACCTTGGTTCATGTTTGGTCTCCGGCATACATCTGTACGAGGGGTAAGAACATGGAGCACACGGAGGAGGACGCCACTTCAGGTGTTGGTGTGAAACTGAAGAAGTGTTAGTGGAAAGCTGGACCGGGGGCTTGAAAATGGATCGGAGATGAAATCCCAGGAGGCAGCTGGTACAAGTGACACCCCTGGCAGGTGGCATGGGCTCATCCAAGGCACTGAGTCTAAATGATAACTTAGTCTTCAGTAGAGCAACCCATGAGGACTGATGGGTCGGTGATCCTTTTGACCCCCCGGGCTGCTTTGCTGAAAGCTGACACCAGGTCGGGGGCCCGTAGGATCACTTCACCAAGGACTAGGGTGGCTACGATATGAAGACAGGGTGTGAGTAATAAGAGGTCAGTATCTAGTCAGAGGGTGAGGTAGACAGGAGGCAAGAGAGCAGTTGGTATCCAGGCAGAGGTTGAGGCAGGCAGCAGTCAAGTGGGGAGCCAGTATCCAGGCAAAGGTCAAGGCAGGCAACAGGCAAGAGCGTAGTTGATATCTAGGCTAAGGCCGAGAAAGGTGGCAGGCAAGAGAGTAGTCTGCATCCAGGTGGAGGTTGAGCCATGTGGCAGGCAAGAGAGTATTTGGTATTCAAGTAGAGGTTGAGGCAGGCAGTGGGCAAGAGGGGAGCCAATATCCAGGCAAAAGTCAAAGCAGGCAGCATCCAAGAGGATAGTTGATATCTAGGTCAAGGCTGAGGAAGGTGGCAGGCAAGAGAGTAGTTGGTATGCAAGTAGAGATTAAGGCAGACAGCAGGCAAGAGGGGAGCCAGTATCCAGGCAGAGGTCAAGGCAGGCAGCATATAAGAGGGTAGCTGATATCTGGGCCAAGGAAGGTGGCAGGCAAGAGAGTAGTCGATATCCAGGCAGAGGTTGGGGCAGGTGGCAGGAAAGAGGGGAGCCAGTATCCAGGCAAAGGTCAAGGCAGGCAGAATGCAAGAGGGTAGTTAATATCTAGGCCAAGGCAGAGGAAGGTGGAAGGCAAGAGAACAATCAGTATCCAGGTGCAGGTTGGGGCAGGTGACAGGCAAGAGAGTAGTTGGTATGCAAGCAGAGGTTGACACAGGTGGCAGGCAAGAGGAGGCCAGTATCCAGGCAGAGGTCAAGGCAGGCAGCAAGCAATGGGGTTTTTCATATCTAGGCCAAGGCAGAGAAAGGTGGCAGGCAAGAGAGTAGTCTTTATCTAGGCAGAGGTTGAGGCAGGTGGCAGGAAAAAGAGTAGATGATATGCAAGCAGAGGTTGAAGCAAACAGCAGGCAAAAGGGGGGACCAAGAATCCAGGCAGAGGTCTTAGCAGGTAGCAGGCAAGAGGGTAGTTGATAGCTAGGCCAAGGCAGAGGAAGGTGGCAGGCAAGAGAGTAGTTGGTATGCAAGCAGAGGTTGAGACAGGTGGCAGGCAAGAGGGGAGCCAGTATCCAGGCAGAGGTCAAGGCAGGCAGCAAGCATGAGGGTAGTTGATATCTAGGCTAAGGCCGAGGAAGGTGGCAGGCAAGAGAGTAGTCAATATCCAGGCAGAGGTAGAAGTAGGCAGCAGGCAAGAGAGTTGTCAGTATCTAGGCAGAGGTTGAGGCAGGTGGCAGGCAAGAGGGGAGCCAGTATCCAAGCAGAGGTCAAGGCAGGCAGCAAGTAAGAGGGCAGCTCATATCTAGGCCAAGGCTGAGGAAGGTGGCAGGCAATAGAGTAGTCAGTATCCAGGCAGATGTTGAAGTAGGCAGCAGGCAAGAGAGTAGTCGGTATCCAGGCAGAGGTTGAGGCAGGCAAGAGAGGGCTAGTATTCAGGCAGAGGTTGAGGCAGGTGACAGGCAAGAGAGTAGATTGCATGCAAGCAGAGGTTGAGGCAAGCAGCAGGCAAGAGGGGAGCCAGTATCCAAGTAGAGGTCAAGGCAGGCAGCAGGCAAGGGGGTAGTTGATATCTGGGTCGAGGAAGGTGGCAGGCAAAAGAGTAGTTGGTATCCAGGCAGAGGTTGAGGCAAGTAGCAGTCAAGAGGGGAGCCAGTATACAGGCAAAGCTCAAGGCAGGCAGCAAGTAAAAGGGCAGCTCATATCTAGGCCAAGGCCGAGAAAGGTGGCAGGCAAGAGAGTAGTCAGTATCCAGGCAGAGGCTGAGGCAGGTGACAGGCAAGAGGGGAGCCAGTATCCAGGCAGAGGTCAAGGCAGGCAGCAGGTAGAAGTAGGCAGCAGGCAAGAGAGTAGCGGGTATCTAGGCAGAGGTTGAGGCAGGTGGCAGGAAAGAGAGTAGTTGGTATCCAAGTAGAGATTGAGGCAGGCAGCAGGCAAGAGGGGAGCCAGTATCCAAGTAGAGGTCAAGGCAGGCAGCAAGTAAGAGTGCAGCTCATACCTAGGCCAAGGAAGGTGGCAGGCAAGAGAGTAGTCGGTATGCAGGCAGAGGTTGAGGCAGGCGGCAGACAAGAGGGGAGCCAGTATCCAGGCAGAGTAGTCGGTATCCAGGCAGAGGTCAAGGCAGGCAGCAAGCAAGAGGATAGTTGATATCTGGGCCAAGGCTGAGGAAGGTGGCAGGCAAGAGAGTAGTTGGTATGCAAGCAGAGGTCAAGGCAGGCAGCACTTGTTATACTTTTTTTTGATACATTATCATTTTTTAATGACTGTAGATGCTGTCTGGGGCACTATGATGCCACTATGATATCACTATGATGTCACTATGATGTCACTGTGATGTCACTTTCCATGGATTTGAACACAACAGGCACAACAATATGAAAACCAGTCTACAAACAAACAATGACCCTGCAGGACACACAACACGCCTAGAAATCAGAACTGCGAATGTCTTCCGATAAGTAAAGCCCACCGGCCACAGAAAACGTCCCGCCGCCGCGAATATCTGGAGGTGACGCTTTACAAGGGAAAGGAGATCAATACGTTTGATAAAAAAGAAAGAAATCTTTTCCGAATTGGGAGATGAGATTTGATGGGGGGAGGGTAATAAGCTGCAGCTGGAGAGCCGACATCTGTACAACGTCCCCATAATCAGCGCCGAGGACCGAGCCGCTCGTCTGCTGCCCCGGGGGGGTCACAGGCCGCCCCCCCACTTCTCCCCCGGAGGTCCTTCTGGACTCACTAAATAATTAATTGGATACAAAGTTTTTTATTCTTTTTTTATTTTATCCCTTAAGTCACATTCAATGTAAGTGCAAGGAAGAGAGAAGAGAAGGGAAGGGAAGAGAGGAGAAGAGAAGAGAAGGGAAGGGAAGGGAAGGGAAGAGAGAAGAGAAGGGAAGGGAAGGGAGAAGAGAAGAGAAGGGAAGGGAGAAGAGAAGAGAAGGGAAGGGAAGGGAGGAGAGAAGATAAGGGAAGGGAGGAGAGAAGAGAAGAGAAGGGAAGAGAATGGAAGAGAAGGGAAGGGAGGAGAGAAGAGAAGAGAAGGGAAGGGATGAGAGAAGAGAAGGGAGAAGAGAAAATAAGAGAAGGGAGAAGAGAAGAGAAGGGAAGGAAGGGAGAAGAGAAGGGAAGGGAGGAGAGAAGAGAAGGGAAGGAAGGGAGAAGAGAAGGGAAGGGAGGAGAGAAGAGAAGAGAAGGGAAGTGAAGAGAGAAGAGAAGAGAAGGGAGGAGAGAAGAGAAGAGAAGAGAAGGGAAGGGAAGGGAAGGGAAGGCAGGAGAGAAGAGAAGGGAGGAGAGGAGAGAAGAGAAGGGAGGAGAGAAGAGAAGAGAAAAGAATGGAAGGGAGGAGATAAGAGAAGGGAAGGGAGGAGAGAAGAGAAGAGAAGGGAAGAGAATGGAAGAGAAGAGAAGGGAAGGGAGGAGAGAAGAGAAGAGAAGGGAAGGGAAGGGAGGAGAGAAGAGAAGGGAAGGGAGGAGAGAAGAGAAGTGAAGAGAGGAGAGGAGGGAAGAGAAGGGAAGGGAAGAGAGGAGGAGAGAAGAGAGGAGAAGAGAAGAGAAGAGAGGGGAAGGGAGGAGAGAGGAGAAGAGAAGGGAAGAGAAGGGAAGGGAGGAGAGAAGAGAAGAGAAGAGAAGAGAAGGGAAGGGAGGAGAGAAGAGAATGGAAGGGAAGGGAAGAGAGGAGGAGAGAAGAGAAGAGAAGAGAGAAGAGAAGGGGAGAGAAGAGAAGGGAAGGGAGGAGAGAAGAGAAGAGAAGAGAAGGGAAGGGAGGAGAGAAGAGAAGGGAAGGGAAGGGAAGAGAGGAGGAGAGAAGAGAAGAGAAGAGAAGAGAAGAGAAGTGAGAAGAGAAGGGAAGGGAGGAGAGAGGAGAAGAGAAGGGAAGAGAAGGGAAGGGAGGAGAGAAGAGAAGAGAAGAGAAGAGAAGGGAAGGGAGGAGAGAAGAGAAGTGAAGGGAAGGGAGAAGAGAAGGGAAGGGAAGGGAGGAGATAAGAGAAGAGAAGGGAAGGGAGGAGAGAAGAGAAGAGAAGATAAGTGAAGGGAAGGGAAGGGAAGGGAGGAGAGAAGAGAAGAGAAGAGAAGGGAAGGGAAGTTAGAAGAGAAGAGAAGGGAAGGAAGGAGAGAAGAGAAGAGAAGGGAAGGGAAGTGAGAATAGAAGAGAAGGGAAGGGAAGTGAGAAGAGAAGAGAAGGGAAGGGAAGGGAAGTGAGAAGAGAAGAGAAGGGAAGGGAAGTGAGAAGAGAAGAGAAGGGAAGGGAAGGGAGGAGATAAGAGAAGAGAAGGGAAGGGAGGAGAGAAGAGAAGAGAAGAGAAGAGAAGAGAAGAGAAGGGAGGGAAGGAGAGAAGAGAAGAGAAGGGACGGGAAGGGAAGTGAGAAGAGAAGAGAAGGGAAGGGAAGGGAAGGGAGGAGAGAAGAGAAGATAAGTGAAGGGAAGGGAAGGGAGGAGATAAGAGAAGAGAAGAGAAGAGAAGGGAAGAGAAGAGAAGAGAAGGGAAGAGAAGAGAAGAGAAGGGAAGAGAAGAGAAGAGAAGAGAAGAGAAGAGAAGAGAAGAGAAGAGAAGAGAAGAGAAGAGAAGGGAGGGAAGGAGAGAAGAGAAGAGAAGGGAAGGGAAAGGAAGTGAGAAGAGAAGAGAAGGGAAGGGAAGGGAGGAGAGAAGAGAAGATAAGTGAAGGGAAGGGAGGAGATAAGAGAAGGGAAGAGAAGAGAAGAGAAGGGAAGGGAAGAGAAGAGAAGAGAAGAGAAGAGAAGAGAAGAGAAGAGAAGGGAAGGGAAGAGAAGGGAAGGGAAGAGAGAAGAGAAGAGAAGAGAAGAGAAGGGAAGGGAAGAGAAGAGAAGAGAAGAGAAGAGAAGAGAAGGGAAGGGAAAGGAAGTGAGAAGAGAAGAGAAGGGAAGGGAAGGGAGGAGAGAAGAGAAGATAAGTGAAGGGAAGGGAGGAGATAAGAGAAGAGAAGAGAAGAGAAGAGAAGGGAAGGGAAGAGAGAAGAGAAGAGAAGGGAGGAGATAAGAGAAGAGAAGAGAAGAGAAGAGAAGAGAAGAGAAGGGAAGGGAAGAGAAGAGAAGAGAAGAGAAGAGAAGAGAAGAGAAGGGAAGGGAAGAGAGAAGAGAAGAGAAGAGAAGAGAAGGGAAGGGAAAGGAGGAGATAAGAGAAGAGAAGAATTCCCAATATACAGCAATGGGAACGTTTTTCCAGAAAAGCTCCAACTTTTATTATTATTAAAGATCTGTCTTTGTGCTCAAGTCAGTGACTTTGCCTAGGCTGAGATGATGTCATCAGTCTGCCGCAGGCAGGAGGAAACATTTTCTCAGTCCCCCCCTCCCCCAGTGATCAGACTGTACATTGTAACTTTGTGGGAGACTGCAGCAGGAGGCTGATCTGTGTCAGACATTTGTGAACACAGCCAAGAACTTCACTGAAGTGAATGCAGGAGAGGCTGAGAAAAGGCCGCAGGCGATCAGCAGCACTGAACACTACAAAGGAACACGGATATCATTTCTTTTTATAGACGGAGGGAATGAAATGTCACCCGGGGTTCACAGGCCCCCCCCTGACCTCTCCTTCCATTGGACGGTAATAATTCAATGAAAAGAATGAATGTTCTGTCCCCGGTAATCGCTGTCATGAGGACATCTGCGGCTGACGTCCCTCCCCCCCCCCCCTCGTGTTCCCGGCGCTGTCAGTGGCAGCACACAGGATGTCCCGGCCGAGGACTCCGGCAAATATTTACTTCCAGACAGGAAACCAGAAATATGGAGAGACCTGCAAATCCTCACCGGCAGGATGAGCTTTATTACCAGATGAAGGGCCTCATCACTCAACCGCGTCCAGGAGACTCCGCCCACCTCTGGAGGAGCGCATCGCACGGAACACGCCAAACCAGGGGCATTCCCGTCAAATGCAGCCACTGTGCCCATCAAACGCAGCCACTGTGCCCATCAAAAACGCAGCCACTGTGCCCGTCAAACGCAGCCACTGTGCCCATCAAAAACGCAGCCACTGTGCCCATCAAACGCAGCCACTGTGCCCATCAAAGACGCAGCCACTGTGCCCATCAAATGCAGCCACTGTGCCCATCAAAAACGCAGCCACTGTGCCCGTCAAACGCAGCCACTGTGCCCATCAAAAACGCAGCCACTGTGCCCATCAAAAACGCAGCCACTGTGCCCATCAAACGCAGCCACTGTGCCCATCAAAGACGCAGCCACTGTGCCCATCAAATGCAGCCACTGTGCCCATCAAATGCAGCCACTGTGCCCATCAAACGCAGTCACTGTGCCCATCAAACACAGCCACTGTGCCCATCAAATGCAGCCACTGTGCCCATCAAACGCAGCCACTGTGCCCATCAAACGCAGCCACTGTGCCCATCAAACGCAGCCACTGTGCCCATCAAACGCAGCCACTGTGCCCGTCAAACACAGCCACTGTGCCCATCAAAAGCAGCCACCGTGCCCATCAAACGCAGCCACTGTTCCCATCAAAAATGCAGCCACTGTGCCCATCAAACGCAGCCACTGTGCCCGTCAAACGCAGCCACTGTGCCCATCAAACGCAGCCACTGTGCCCATCAAACGCAGCCACTGTGCCCATCAAATGCAGCCACTGTGCCCGTCAAATGCAGCCACTGTGCCCATCAAATGCAGCCACTGTGCCCATCAAAAATGCAGCCACTGTGCCCATCAAAAACGCAGCCACTGTGCCATTCAAAAACGCAGCCACTGTGCCCATCAAACGCAGCCACTGTGCCCGTCAAACACAGCCACTGTGCCCATCAAAAGCAGCCACCGTGCCCATCAAACGCAGCCACTGTTCCCATCAAAAACGCAGCCACTGTGCCCATCAAACGCAGCCACTGTGCCCGTCAAACGCAGCCACTGTGCCCATCAACCGCAGCCACTGTGCCCGTCAAACACAGCCACTGTGCCCATCAAAAGCAGCCACCGTGCCCATCAAACGCAGCCACTGTTCCCATCAAAAACGCAGCCACTGTGCCCATCAAACGCACCCACTGTGCCCATCAAATGCAGCCACTGTGTCCATCAAAAATGCAGCCACTGTGCCCATCAAACGCAGCCACTGTGCCATTCAAAAACGCAGCCACTGTGCCCATCAAACGCAGCCACTGTGCCCGTCAAACACAGCCACTGTGCCCATCAAAAGCAGCCACCGTGCCCATCAAACGCAGCCACTGTTCCCATCAAAAATGCAGCCACTGTGCCCATCAAACGCAGCCACTGTGCCCGTCAAACGCAGCCACTGTGCCCATCAAAAATGCAGCCACTGTGCCCATCAAACGCAACCAACTGTGCCCATCAAATGCAGCCACTGTGCCCATCAAATGCAGCCACTGTGCCCATCAAAAACGCAGCCACTGTGTCATCAAACGCAGCCACTGTGCCCATCAAACGCAGCCACTGTGCCCATCAAAAACGCAGCCACTGTGCCCATCAAACGCAGCCACTGTGCCCATCAAACGCAGCCACTGTGCCCACCAAACGCAGCCACTGTGCCCATCAAATGCAGCCACTGTGCCCATCAAAAACGCAGCCACTGTGCCCATCAAACGCAGCCACTGTGCCCGTCAAACGCAGCCACTGTGCCCATCAAACGCAGCCACTGTGCCCATCAAAAATGCAGCCACTGTGCCCATCAAACGCAACCAACTGTGCCCATCAAATGCAGCCACTGTGCCCATCAAATGCAGCCACTGTGCCCATCAAAAACGCAGCCACTGTGTCATCAAACGCAGCCACTGTGCCCATCAAACGCAGCCACTGTGCCCATCAAAAACGCAGCCACTGTGCCCATCAAACGCAGCCACTGTGCCCACCAAACGCAGCCACTGTGCCCATCAAATGCAGCCACTGTGCCCATCAAAAACGCAGCCACTGTGCCCATCAAACGCAGCCACTGTGCCCGTCAAACGCAGCCACTGTGCCCATCAAAAACACAGCAACTAAGCCCATTAAAAACGCAGCCACTGTGCCCATCAAAAATGCCTCCACTGTGCCCATCAAATGCAGCCACTGTGCCCATCAAAAACGCAGCAACTAAGCCCATTAAAAACGCAGCCACTGTGCCCATCAAAAATGCAGCCACTGTGCCCACAAAACGTAGCCACTGTGCCCATCAAACGCAGCCACTGTGCCCATCAAATGCAGCCACTGTGCCCATCAAATGCAGCCACTGTGCCCATCAAACGCAGCCACTGTGCCCATCAAAAATGCAGCCACTGTGCCCATCAAACGTAGCCACTGTGCCCATCAAACGCAGCCATTCCTCTATATAGATCTTTATATCACTAGAGGGGTCTTCATCAGGAGGAAGGAGGTCCTGATTCCTCTATATAGAACCTTTATATCACTAGAGGAGTCTTCATCAGGAGGAAGGAGGCCCTGATTCCTCTATATAGATCTTTATTTCACTAGAGGGGTCTTCATCAGGGGAAAAGAGGTCCTGATTCCTCTATATAGATCTTTATATCACTAGAGAGGTCTTCATCAGGAGGAAGGAGGTCCTGATTCCTCTATATAGATCTTTATATCACTAGAGAGGTCTTCATCAGGAGGAAGGAGGTCCTGATTCCTCTATATAGATCTTTTATCACTAGAGGGGTCTTCATCAGGAGGAAGGAGGTCCTGATTCCTCTATATAGATCTTTATATCACTAGAGGGGTCTTCATCAGGAGGAAGGAGGTCCTGATTCCTCTATATAGATCTTTATATCACTAGAGGGGTCACCAGCAGGAGGAAGGAGGTCCTGATTCCTCTATATAGATCTTTATATCACTAGGAGGGGTCTTCATCAGGAGGAAGGAGGTCCTGATTCCTCTATATAGATCTTTATATCACTAGAGGGGTCTTCATCAGGAGGAAGGGGGTCCTGATCCCTCTATAGATCTTTATATCACTAGAGGGGTCTTCATCAGGGGGAAGGAGGTCCCGATTCAATTGATAAATGCCTTGGGTCAAACGTAGACAGCTGTCCACCATAAACCTTCATAAAACATTCACCACAAATGCCGTTACCCTCTATAACCAGATAGTAATACAACGTTAACACAAGACCCGGTGCCCCGTACATGGTGTGCAATGGCCAGCTGAAGGAGCTTGTTTTTTCCGGCTGACAACGCTGCCGGTAATTGCGAGGCATTGGCTTAGCGTTGTCAGCCTTCACCAGGAAGTGACGCCACTTTCTTGGATCTCCCAGGTAAAGAAACAAATTGTAACAAAGTCACAAAAAAAACACTTTGCTTAACCGCTTGCCGACCGGCTCACGACTATATACAGAGGCAGAATGTCACGGATAGGCAAATCGACATACATTTGCGTCAGTTTGAATTTGCCGCGTGTGCGTCCCTGTTGCGAGCTACGTGACCGTGTCCGCTGGTGTCCCGCGAACGTGTCACGGAGCTGCAGAATGGGGAAAGGCAAGTGTAAACACATCGGCCCAGATTAACAAAGCACTTACGCCGACGTATCTCGAGATACGCCGCGTAAGTGCAAATATGCGCCGTCGTATCTGTGCGCCGTGCCCACAAATTAAGATACGCCAGAAAATAGGCTTCATCCGACCTACGTAACTTGCCTACGCTGGCGGAGAGTGGGCGCATATTTATGCTGGGCGCACTTGGCGCTCCCATTCATTTTCTATTCGTATATGCAAATGAGATACGTTGATTCACGAACGTACATGCGCCCGGCGCATAATATACGCGGTTTGCATAAGTCGTACATCCGGCGCAAAGTTATTCCCCATATATGAGGCGCAACCCATGCAAAGGTATGGAGCAGTGAACTCAAGCCGTCGTATTTTACGTCGTTTACATTGTACGTGAATATGGCTGGGCGTAGGTTACGTTCACGCCGTAGGCAGTGATCCGGCGTATCTTAGGCATTCGTTCCGACGTGATTATGAGCATGCGCACTGGGATGCGTCCACCACGGGACGGCGCATGCGCCGTTCGTTATTCGTATCTATCTGGCGCTTGGCCCATCATTTGCATGGGGTCACGCCTCATTAGCATGGCTCACGCCCACTTCCACTTACGACGAATTACGTCTAAAAAACCCAGCGCAGATTTGGCAGCACTGGCTTTGTGAATCCAGTGCTTACCTCTCTGCGCTGCGCCGGCGTAGAGTAAAATAGATACGCTACGGCGACATAAATATGCACCGATGTATGTGAATCCGGGCCAACATCTGCCCGTTCTTCCTAGTGACACTGATCGTCTGTTACCTCTCATCAGGAGCAGCGATCAGTGACGTGTCACTTGTAGCCACGCCCCCTAACAGTTAGAATCACTCCCTAGGACACACTTAACCCTTTCCTCGCCCCCCTAGTGGTTAACCCCTTCCCTGCCAGTCACATTTACACAGTAATCAGTGCATTTTTATAGCACTGCTCGCTGCATAAATGTGAATGGTTCCCAATATAGCGCCAAAAGTGTCCGATGTGTCCGCCATAATGTCGCAGTCACGATAAAAATCACAGATCGCCGCCATTACTAGTAAAAAAAAAAATATATATATATATATATATTAATAAAAATGCCATAAAATTATCTCCTATTTTGTAGATGCTATAACTTTTGCGCAAACCGATCAAAAAAAAAAACATTATTGCGATTTTGTTTTAAACAAAAATCTGTAGAAGAATATGTAGAAAAAGTAATATTTTTTTAGGGATATTTATTATAATAAAATAATTTTTTTTTTCAAAATTGTTGCTCTATTTTTGTTTATAGCGCAAAAAAAAAAAAAAACGCAGAGGTGATCAAATACCACCAAACTAAAGATCTATTTCTGAGAAAAAAAAGGACGTCGATTTTGTTTTGGGAGCCACGTCGCACGACCGCGCAATTGTCAGTTAACCACTTAAGACCCGGACCATTATGCAGGTAAAGGACCTGGCCAGTTTTTGCGATTCGGCACTGCCTCGCTTTAACTAACAATTGTGCGGTCGTGCGACGTGGCTCCCAAACAAAACTGGTGTATTTTTTTCAAATCCTCCAGGGGGGGGAGGGCTGAAGCCGTTAAGAAAACTGTATAGAGTGAGACGTGGGGGCCAATATATAATGGGAAATGGGTTTTGGGTTTCCCTTTAATGGATTTGTATCCATATGAGGCTCATCATGTCGGAGGCATCAGGTCTCGTGTTTACGGCGTATTTCCCTTTTTTCGCTTTTTCAGACGCAGTAAATGTTTTTCGGTAATGCTTCCTCTAGGTTATGAAATCCAATAGCAGACAACATAACGAGCGGATGTGAGACGCATTACAGGCGGCCATTAAAGAGATGAATCCCTTGAAGAGCGGCTCTCAGGAGGTTATCTCCTCCACCATGGATGGCAGGCGGGAGGGATGGAGGGGGATGGAGGAGAGGGATGGAGGAGAGGGATGGAGGAGAGGAATGGAGAGGGATGGAGGAGAGGGATGGAGAGGGATGGAGGAGAGGAATGGAGGAGAGGGGTGGAGAAGAGGGATGGAGGAGAGGAATGGAGGAGAGGGATGGAGGAGAGGGATGGAGGAGAGGAATGGCAGGCGGGAGGGATGGAGAGGGATGGAGGAGAGGGATGGAGGAGAGGGATGGAGGAGAGGGATGGAGGAGAGGGATGGAGGAGAGGAATGGCAGGCGGGAGGGATGGAGAGGGATGGAGGAGAGGAATGGAGGAGAGGGATGGAGGAGAGGGGTAAAGGAGAGGAATGGAGAGGGATGGAGGAGAGGGATGGAGAGGGGTGGAGGAGAGGGATGGAGGAGACGGATGGAGGAGAGGGATGGAGGAGAGGGATGGAGGAGAGGGATGGAGGAGAGGAATGGAGGAGAGGGATGGAGAGGGATGGAGAAGAGGAATGGAGGAGAGGGATGGAGGAGAGGGATGGAGGAGAGGGATGGAGGAGAGGAATGGCAGGCGGGGGAATGGAGAGGGGTGGAGGAGAGGGATGGAGGAGAGGAATGGAGGAGAGGGATGGAGGAGAGGAATGGCAGGCGGGGGAATGGAGAGGGGTGGAGGAGAGGGATGGAGGAGAGGAATGGAGGAGAGGGATGGAGGAGAGGGATGGAGGAGAGGGATGGAGGAGAGGAATGGAGGAGAGGGGTAAAGGAGAGTAATGGAGAGGGGTGGAGGAGAGGGATGGAGGAGAGGGATGGAGGAGAGGAATGGAGGAGAGGGATGGAGGAGAGGGATGGAGGAGAGGGATGGAGGAGAGGGATGGAGGAGAGGAATAGAGAAGAGGGATGGAGGGGAGGGATGGAGGAGAGGGGTAAAGGAGAGGAATGGAGAGGGATGGAGGAGAGGAATGGAGGAAAGGAATGGAGGAGAGGAATGGAGGAGAGGGGTGGAGGAGAGGAACGGAGGAGAGGAACGGAGGAGAGGGATGGAGAGGGGTGGAGGAGAGGGATGGAGGAGAGGGATGGAGGAGAGGGGTGGAGGAGAGGAACGGAGGAGAGGGACGGAGGAGAGGGACGGAGGAGAGGGATGGAGAGGGATGGAGGAGAGGAATGGAGAGGAATGGAGAGGGATGGAGGAGAGGGATGGAGAGGGGTGGAGGAGAGGGATGGAGGAGACGGATGGAGGAGAGGGATGGAGGAGAGGGATGGAGGAGAGGGATGGAGGAGAGGAATGGAGGAGAGGGATGGAGAGGGATGGAGAAGAGGAATGGAGGAGAGGGATGGAGGAGAGGGATGGAGGAGAGGGATGGAGGAGAGGAATGGCAGGCGGGGGAATGGAGAGGGGTGGAGGAGAGGGATGGAGGAGAGGAATGGAGGAGAGGGATGGAGGAGAGGAATGGCAGGCGGGGGAATGGAGAGGGGTGGAGGAGAGGGATGGAGGAGAGGAATGGAGGAGAGGGATGGAGGAGAGGGATGGAGGAGAGGGATGGAGGAGAGGAATGGAGGAGAGGGGTAAAGGAGAGTAATGGAGAGGGGTGGAGGAGAGGGATGGAGGAGAGGGATGGAGGAGAGGAATGGAGGAGAGGGATGGAGGAGAGGGATGGAGGAGAGGGATGGAGGAGAGGGATGGAGGAGAGGAATAGAGAAGAGGGATGGAGGGGAGGGATGGAGGAGAGGGGTAAAGGAGAGGAATGGAGAGGGATGGAGGAGAGGAATGGAGGAAAGGAATGGAGGAGAGGAATGGAGGAGAGGGATGGAGGAGAGGGATGGAGGAGAGGAATGGAGGAGAGGGGTGGAGGAGAGGAACGGAGGAGAGGAACGGAGGAGAGGGATGGAGAGGGGTGGAGGAGAGGGATGGAGGAGAGGGATGGAGGAGAGGGGTGGAGGAGAGGAACGGAGGAGAGGGACGGAGGAGAGGGACGGAGGAGAGGGATGGAGAGGGATGGAGGAGAGGAATGGAGAGGAATGGAGAGGGATGGAGGAGAGGGATAGAGAGGTATGGAGGAGAGGAATGGTGAGGGATGGAGGAGAGGGATGGAGGAGAGGGATGGAGGGGAGGGATGGAGTAGAGGAATGGATTAGAAGAAAGGAGGAGAGGGATGGAGGAGAGGGATGGAGGAGAGGGATGGAGGAGAGGAATGGAGGAGAGAGATGGAGAAGAGGAATGGAGGAGAGGAATGGGGGAGAGGGATGGAGGAGAGGGATGGAGGTGAGGGATGGAGGAGAGGGATGGAAGTGAGGGATGGAGGAGAGGGACGGAGGAGAGGAATGGAGATGAATGGAGGAGAGGGATGGAGGAGAGGGATGGAGGAGAGGAATGGTGGAGAGGGATGGAGGAGAGTGATGGAGGAGAGGGATGGAGTAGAGGAATGGAGGAGAGGGACGGAGGAGAGGAACGGAGGAGAGGGATGGAGGAGAGGGATGGAGAAGAGAAATGGAGGAGAGGGATGGAGGAGATGGATGGAGGAGAGGAATGGAGGAGAGGAATGGAGGAGAGTGATGGAGGAGAGGGATGGAGGAGAGGAATGGAGAGGAATGGAGGAGAAGAATGGAGGAGAGTGATGGAGGAGAGGAATGGAGGAGAGTGATGGAGGAGAGGGATGGAGGAGAGGGATGGAGAAGAGGGATGGTGGAGAGGGATGGAGGAGAGGGATGGAGGAGAGGGATGGAGGAGAGCAATGGAGGAGAGGGATGGAGGAGAGGGATGGAGGAGAGGGATGGAGGAGAGGGATGGAGAGGGGGGGTGGAGGAGAGGGATGGAGGAGAGGGGTGGAGGAGAGGGATGGAGGAGAGGGATGGAGGAGAGGGATGGAGGAGAGGAATGGAGGAGAGGGATGGAGGAGAGGGATGGAGGAGAGGAATGGAGAGGAATGGAGGAGAAGAATGGAGGAGAGTGATGGAGGAGAGGAATGGAGGAGAGTGATGGAGGAGAGGGATGGAGGAGAGGGATGGAGAAGAGGGATGGTGGAGAGGGATGGAGGAGAGGGATGGAGGAGAGGGATGGAGGAGAGCAATGGAGGAGAGGGATGGAGGAGAGGGATGGAGGAGAGGGATGGAGGAGAGGGATGGAGGAGAGGGATGGAGAGGGGGGGTGGAGGAGAGGGATGGAGGAGAGGGGTGGAGGAGAGGGATGGAGGAGAGGGATGGAGGAGAGGGATGGAGGAGAGGAATGGAGGAGAGGGATGGAGGAGAGGAATGGAGGAGAGGGAGTAATGGAGAGGAGTGGAGGAGAGGGATGGAGGAGAGGGAATGGAGGAGAGGGATGGAGGAGAGGGATGGAGGAGAGGGATGGAGGAGAGGGATGGAGGAGAGGAATGGAGAGGGGGGGTGGAGGAGAGGGATGGAGGAGAGGGATGGAGGAGAGGGATGGAGGAGAGGGATGGAGGAGAGGAATGGAGGAGAGGGATGGAGGAGAGGAATGGAGGAGAGGGATGGAGGAGAGGAATGGAGGAGAGGGATGGAGGAGAGGAATGGCAAGTGGGAGAAATGGTGGAGAGGAATGGAGGAGAGGGATGGAGGAGAGGGATGGAGGAGAGGAATGGAGGAGAGGGATGGAGAAGCGGAATGGAGGAGAGGGATGGAGGAGAGGAAAGGAGGAAAGGGATGGAGGAGAGGAATGGAGGAGAGGAATGGAGGAGAGGGATGGAGGAGAGGGATGGAGGAGAGGAATGGAGGAGAGGGATGGCAGGCGGGAGGAATGGAGAGGGGTGGAGGAGAGAAATGGAGGAGAGGAATGGAGGAGAGGAATGGAGGAGAGGGATGGAGGAGAGCAATGGAGGAGAGGGATGGAGGAGAGAAATGGAGGAGAGGGATGGAGGAGAGGAAAGGAGGAAAGGGATGGAGGAGAGGAATGGAGGAGAGGGATGGAGGAGAGGGATGGCAGGCGGGAGGAATGGAGAGGGGTGGAGGAGAGAAATGGAGGAGAGGGATGGAGGAGAGGGATGGAGGAGAGGAATGGAGGAGAGGGATCGAGGAGAGGGATGGAGGAGAGGGATGGAGGAGAGGGATAGAGGAGAGGGATGGAGGAGAGGGATGGAGGAGAGGAATGGAGGAGTGGGATGGAGGAGAGAAATGGAGGAGAGGGATGGAGGAGAGGAAAGGAGGAAAGGGATGGAGGAGAGGAATGGAGGAGAGGAATGGTGGAGAGGAATGGAGGAGAGGGATGGAGGAGAGGGATGGAGGAGAGGAATGGTGGAGAGGAATGAAGGAGAGGGATGGAGGAGAGGGATGGAGAGGGATGGAGGAGAGGAATGGAGGAGAGGGATGGAGAAGATGAATGGAGGAGAGGGATGGAGGAGAGGGATGGAGGAGAGGAATGGAGGAGAGGGATGGAGGAGAGTGATGGAGGAGAGGGATGGAGAGGGATGGAGGAGAGGAATGGAGGAGAGGGATGGAGAAGATGAATGGAGGAGAGGGATGGAGGAGAGGGAATGGTGGAGAGGAATGGAGGAGAGGGATGGCAGGCAGGAGGAATAGAGAGGGGTGGAGGAGAGGGATGGAGGAGAGGGATGGCAGGCGGGGGGAATGGAGAGGGGGGGTGGAGGAGAGAAATGGAGAGGAATGGAGGAGAGGGATGGAGAAGATGAATGGAGGAGAGGGATGGAGGAGAGGGATGGAGGAGAGGAATGGTGGAGAGGGGTGGAGGAGAGTGATGGAGGAGAGGGATGGAGGAGAGGGATGGAGGAGAGGAATGGTGGAGAGGAATGGAGGAGAGGGATGGAGGAGAGGGATGGAGGAGAGGAATGGAGGAGAGGGATGGAGGAGAGGAATGGAGGAGAGGGATGGAGGAGAGGGATGGAGGAGAGGGATGGCAGGCGGGGGGAATGGAGAGGGGGGGGTGGAGGAGAGAAATGGAAGCCGCACATTAACAGGACTGATGGTTTAAATAACATTTACAAGCCCAGTGCTGACTTCATGTCTGACCTCTCACCCCCCCCCCCATCGGGTAAGTCAGCTCCCAGATTTGTAAATCCTGTCTAAACAAAGTCAAGCGGTAAGACTTTTAATGAATGACTTTCCCTGGGCCGACTTCTGCTGCCCATCCATCAATTTAATGCGGGGCATTCCATGAGAAGGAGGCTGGGAATAGAGATGAGAGTGATGTTGGGTTCCTGGGAGGAGGCACCATCCATCATACCTGCCATGGTACTCCGGCCTGCCAGCTTGTTCCTACAGAAAACGGGACCCCCCCCCCCCCCCCCCCATGGAGTGGATCTGTCATTTGTGTGGCATTGGGCAATTAGTTTTCTACCATAGCTTGTCCTGAAGGCATGCACTATATGGACATCTGAACATCTCACCTACCTACATGGACCTCCAGCATCGCCGCATAGTGAAGGACTCGACTTAAGTCACTGTCAGGGGCAGGTGAACTGAGCTCCTCCTCCAGGCTCCGACCTCGCCTGCCACCTGTCCTTCAGTACGGGGCCAGTTGCATGTGACATCACGCGGAGGCGGAGCCACCAAGCAACGCAAGGGTGAGCCCGCGTCTTCTCTCCTCACACCGTAACACGCACTCTGCCCTGACACCGACGCACTGACACTGTGTGTGCAGTGAGCTGTAAAAAAAAGCCCTTTTTGTACCCTGCTATATTATATATTTATATATATAGATTGACCAGCCAGTACCCTTAGGTCAGCCAGGCCAGCAACGAGTACCCTGAGGCCAGCAAGCATCCTGAGACCAGCCAGCACCCTGAGACCAGCCAGGCCATCACCCTGAGACCAGCCAGGCCATCACCCTGAGACCAGCCAGCATCCTGAGACCAGCCAGCACTCTGAGACCAGCCAGCATCCTGAGACCAGCCAGCACCCTGAGACCAGCCAGCATCCTGAGACCAGCCAGCATCCTGAGACCAGCCAGCACCCTGAGACCAGCCAGCACCCTGAGACCAGCCAGCCAGCACCCTGAAACCAGCCAGGCCAGCACCCTGAGACCAGCCAGCCAGCACCCTGAGACCAGCCAGGCCAGCACCCTGAGACCAGCCAGGCCATCACCCTAAGACCATGAACACCATGAGGCCAGCCAGCACCCTGAGGCCAGCCAGCACCCTGAGGCCAGCCACCCAGCACCCTGAGACCAGCCAGCCAGCACCCTGAGACCAGCCAGGCCAGCACCCTGAGACCAGCCAGGCCAGCACCCTGAGAACAGCCAGCACCCTGATGCCAGCCAGCCAGCCAGCACCCTGAGACCAGCCAGACCAGCACCCTGAGACCAGCCAGGCCAGCACCCTGAGACCAGCCAGGCCAGTACCCTGAGAACAGCGAGGCCAGCACAGAGTACCATGAGGCCAGCCAGCCAGGCCAGCACCGAGACCAGCCAGGCCAGCACCGAGACCAGCCAGGCCAGCACCGAGACCAGCCAGGCCAGCACCGAGACCAGCCAGGCCAGCACCGAGACCAGCCAGGCCAGTACCGAGACCAGTCAGGCCAGCACCGAGACCAGCCAGGCCAGTACCGAGACCAGTCAGGCCAGCACCAGTATTTTCTGTGAAATATATATGCATTTGAGGGTATCATTAAGGGGGGGTGTCACAGTCATGATGGAACAGCAAAGGGTCTTCACCAAACTGTTACCACAAGGTTGGAAGGGCTCAATTGTCTAAAATGTCTTTGTATGATGGTGTATTATCAATTCAGGACCCTTCGCTGGAGACACCCAAACTCAGGGTGGAACAGAAAAAGGGTCTTCAACAAATTGTTAGCACAAGGTTGGAACAGCACTGATGTTGGAGAAGACCAGGCTTTCCATCAGCGTTAAATTCATCCCAAAGGTGTTCAGTTGGGTTGAGTTCGGGGCTTGGTATAGGACACTGGATATCCTCCATGACCTCAACCCTACTGAACACCTTAGGGATGAGAAGACCTCATGCCAAAGGCATTCTGTAATAGTAAGGGCAGGTACTGATGATGAAGGAGAAGACCTTATATCAAAGGTCTTCCAAAAGTAGGGTTGAGGTCAGGGCTCTGTGCAGGACACTTGAGTTCCTCCACACCAAACTGGTCACACCATGTCTTTATGGAGCTGGCTTTGTACACGGGGACAGAGCTGGGTGCACACCTCAAAGCTCACACTTGTATTCCTCTACACCAAACTGGTCAAACCATGTCTTTGGGAGCTGCCTTTGTACACGGGTGGGGGGGGGGGGGTACAGTCACGGTGGAACAGAAAAGGGTCTTCACCAAGATGTGACTAGGGTGACTAGAAATGCAGAGGTATGTTCCTGACACTGAGGAAGACACTTGGCTGAAACGTCTTCAGCATTACAGAAAATGTCGCGTTGAATGTGACCAACTACGACTCGGTTCAAAGGGTCGGGTCTTGACTTTTACCACAGCGGTGATACTTTCTCTGGGAACTTTTCATAAATGTATTCTAAGTGGGTAATTGTTCTGTTTCCTTTGAGTCTCACATTCCTTTGTAGAGGAACGTCTTTCCAGACTCTCACCTATCGGGGGCCTTTGACAAGCAGCCCAGAGGCTGAAGACTCTACAGGTTATCACAATTGCTTCTTGGTGAAAGTCAAACACGTCTCTTCTGATGGTTATCTGTGACACAAGACCAGCATAGAATCCATCAGCATTCCAAACAGAGTCTGCACACCGAAGAGATCATTAGGATAAGTGGAATGTGCTCCTCAGATGATGTCAGGGATGCCCATACATGGCCAGATGTTTGGAGGCAATTCCTTTGATTGAAGCGTTGTTTGCAACCAGAGGATGAGGCCGTGTCCGGGGTTCACCGGAGGGCAAAAAAAGGAGCATTTCTGGATGTTGTGGAGTCATTTTGACTAAAAAGATTTGCTTCAAATTTTTTTTTTTTTTGCTATTGGCAAAATTGTTTAGAATTTTTTTATCGTCATTTAGAAGCAGTTTTTTTTATGGGGTATTTGGATGGTTTAATTTATTTAATTAATGTTCCTTGTATTTAATTTTTATTTATTTTTTTGCACATTTGATTATTTGTGTATCATTGTTTTTTATATATATATATATATATATATATATATATATATATATATATATATATATATATATATATATATATATTTTTTTTTTTTATTTAAATTATGAGGTTAATAAGCAGCCATTTTTTGGCGCTAGAATAGATCCAGGATACCATGAACAATAATACCAATTTGAATGGACTTTCTCCAGATCAACTTTATCAACTTCTTCAGCTCAAATCCAGTGCCCACCACCTTCTCCAGCTTAAATGTAGTGCCCAGCACCTTTCCAGCTCAATCTTACTATTCACTGCCTTCTCCAGATCAACTTCATTGCCCACCACCTTTCCAGCTCAACTCAGTACTCACCACCTTCACCAGACCAATGTCACTGCTCAACACCTTCTCCAGATCAACTTTACTGCTTGTCACTTCTCCAGGGCATCTTCACTGCCCACTACCTACTCCAGACCAACTTCAATGCCTATCATCTTCTCCAGATCAACTTCACTGCCCACCACCTTCTCCAGACCAACTTCACTGCCTCACCACCTTCTCCAGACCAACTTCACTGCTCACCATGTTCTCTAGACCAATGTCACTGCCCACCACCTTCTCCAGACCAACTTCAATGCCCACCACCTTCTCCAGACCAATGTCACTGCTCACCACTTTCTCCAGATCAATTCCGTTGCCCACCACCTTCTCCAGATCAACGTCATTGCCCACCATCTTCTCCAGGTCATCTTCATTGCCCACCACCTTCTCCAGATCAACTTCATTGCCCACCACCTTTTCCAGCTCAACTCAGTACTCACCACCTTCTCCAGATCAACTTCACTGTTCAACACATTCTCTGCCGCCGCCTTCTTCAGCTCAAATTTACTGCCTATCACAATCTCCACACCAACTTCACTACCCACCATCTCCTCCAAATCAATGTCACTGCCTACCACCTTCTCCAGACCAACTTTACTGCCCACCACCTTCTCCAGACCAACTTCACTGCTCACCACTTTCTTCAGATCAACTTCACTGCCTCACCACCTTCTCGAGATCAACATCAGTGCCAACATCTCCAGCTAAAATGAACTGCTCACCACCTTCTTCAGTTTAAATTCACTGCCTGCCATCTTCTCCAGCTTAAATGTAGTCCCCACCATCTTTTCCAGCTCAAGCTTACTGCTCACCAGCTCCTCCAGTGCCTACCACCCTCTCCAACTTAAATTCAGTGCCCACCAAATTATCTAGATTAAATTCCCTTTTAAGCATGTGCCCAACGCCTTTAAACTGCTCCCTATCCATCCAGCTTCTTTCACACACGTGACACAGCCACAAAGTTGGTACTGGCATCAGGGCCATCTTAATGCAAGGGTACAGCCCAGGGGCCCCAGGTACATGGGGGGGCCCCACAAAAATCTTGCATTACATCATACTTGCCAACTGTCCCGGATTTGCTGGGACAGTCATGCTTTTTACTAAACTGTCCCGATATGATCGTGTCCCGGGAACCGGCCGAGAACCCATACTGTGCCGTCCTGATGCCAGTATTGTGCCCACCTGACCCCCCCCCCCTGTACTGTGCTCTTTATGTTGACTAGTCTTATTTATGGAATATTTTTATTTTGTAAAAATTGATTTTTATTGAAAGTACTAATGAATATATGTTTAGATTTATCAACTATTTATACTTTATTTCTTGGAAGTAGGTGTGTAAATTGGGGCAAGCTGGTAGGGGCCCCAGTGCATCACTTTGCCCAGGGGCCCAGGGGCCCATGAGGCTATTAGAAAGGCCCTGACTGGTATGGATAGGCCTATTCTTTCCAGCATCACTGTAGAGCATGACTGTAGAGCCATGACCACAGCTGACAATTGAGTCCACCCAATGTCCATCAATCAACGCCTAGAGTAGCACCCAGTAGTATTGTGCCCACCCAACACCTCAACAGCCTGCCCTCCACCACCTTCCCTATCAACCTCTGAATGCCTCCTCTGCCTGCTCAAGGTGGGTGGGCAAGGAGACCTTTATGGGGCCACAGGAAGGAGTTGCATATTTTTCATGGATGCTCTCTACCAAAGACATAGGTAAACTCCAATAAAGTCCAATAAAATCCCCTAAAGTTGACGTAGCCCTAAATGGATGATGTTACCTTTGCTCTGCGCACTATGTATCATAATCAATTACCATTTTACATTTTTTAATCGTTTGATAAAGCTCTGTGCTGCTGATTTCCTTCTCCCTATTTGCAGCTACCAGTGGCCCACCAGTGATGGCTGCATGGCATTTCTCAGGGCTGGGTTCCTGAAGGTGACAACAATGGACCATGTCTGTGTAAGTTGACAAGCTTGTTCTTCCATAGATATGGTGTAATAAGTGAGTGTTGTCACCGTAAAACTGGAAGTGTTAAGTGATGGGATAATCATGTAAGAATATAAGGGAAAAAGCCAGAAAAAAAGAAAAGTAATGCAGCCAACACTGCTTAGGATTGGAAAGTTGCAACATATACATTTTTGGTGTTTGGGTGTAGATAGACTTTAACTTTTGTAACCTTTTTATGGCCCCTTCGTCAAGAGAAGTGTTGGTTCACTCAGTCTCAACATTGTTAATTCCCTCAATTCCGACAAATTTATGGCTCTATAATGAGCTCAGGGCTGCCAGTAAAAGTAAAGCAGTCAGTTACTTTGCAGAGTCTGTAGCTTTGTTCATACAAATTGTTGACTTTTCTCTGATGAGCGTCAATAGGCCATCGAGGAAGTGCAATATACTGGATGTCTTTCTTTTAGAAAATCCCCCCTCCTGACAGCATTGTTGGAAAACCTGTTTGGCAATAATGTTGTGTTTTAGTCTGCGGAGGAAGGGATGGATTTGATGGCCCATGGAAGGAAGGAACAGACTTGATGGCCCATAAAAGAAGGAACATGCTTGATGGCCCATAGGAGGAAGAGATGGACTTGATGGCCCATAGGAGGAAGGGATGGACTTGATGGCCCATAAAGGGGAAGGGATGGACTTGATGGTCCATAGGAGGAAGGAACGGACTTGATGGCCCATGGAAGGAAGGAATGGACTTGATGGACCATAAAAGGAAGGAATGGACTTGATAGCCCATAGGAGGAAGGAACGGACTTGATGGCCCATGGAAGGAAGGAACGGACTTGATGGCCTATATGAGGAAGGAATGGACTTGATGGCCCATAAAAGGAAGGAACAGACTTGATGGACCCTAAAAGGAAGGAATGGACTTGATGGACCATAGGTGGAAGGAATGGACTTGATGGACCATAGGACGAAGGAATGGATTTGGTAATCGTAGGAGGAAGGAACGGACATGATGGCCCATAGGAGGAAGAAACTGACTTGATGGCCCATAGGAGGAAGGAAAGGACTTGATGGCCCATAGGAGGAAGGAAAGGACTTGATGGCCCATAGGAGGAAGGAAAGGACTTGATGGCCCATAGGAGGAAGGAAAGGACTTGGTAACCGTAAGAGGAAAGAATAGACTTGATGGCCCATAGGAGGAAGGAATGGACTTCATAGCCCATAGGAGGAAGGAGCAGACTTAATGGTCCGTAGGAGGAAAGAACGGACTTGATAGCCAATAGAAGGAAGGAACGGACTTGATAGCCCATAGGAGGAAGGAACGGACATGATAGCCCATAGGAGGAAGGAACGGACATGATGGCCCATAGGAGGAAGAAACTGACTTGATGGCCCATAGGAGGAAGGAAAGGACTTGATGGCCCATAGGAGGAAGGAAAGGACTTGATGGCCCATAGGAGGAAGGAATGGACTTGGTAACCGTAAGAGGAAAGAATAGACTTGATGGCCCATAGGAGGAAGGAATGGACTTCATAGCCCATAGGAGGAAGGAGCAGACTTAATGGTCCGTAGGAGGAAAGAACGGACTTGATAGCCAATAGGAGGAAGGAACGGACTTGATGACCCATAGAGGGAAGGAACGGACTTGATGGCCCATAGAGGGAAGGAACAGACTTGATGGCCCATAGGAGGAAGGAGCAGACTTAATAGTCCGTAGGAGGAAAGAACGGACTTGATAGCCAATAGGAGGAAGGAACGGACTTGATAGCCCATAGGAGGAAGGAACGGACATGATAGCCCATAGGAGAAAGGAGCAGACTTAATGGCCCGTAGGAGGAAGGAACGGACTTGATAGCCCATAGGAGGAAGGAACGGACTTGATAGCCCATAGGAGGAAGGAACGGACTTGATAGCCCATAGGAGTAATGCCGCGTACACACAATCATTTTTTGGCTTGTAAAAAATGACGTTTTTCAGGCTCTAGAAAAAAAGTTTTTTTTCCAACTTCATCATTAAAACAACGTTGCCCACACACTGTCTGTTACAGCGTGATGAATGTGTTTACTCCATTCCGAACAGTAGTTTTACCAGAACGAGCGCTCCCGTCTCATAACTTGCTTCTGCGCATGCGCAGGTTTTTAACGTCGTTTTAGCCCACACACGACCATTTTAAATGACATTTTTTTTAAACTTTGTTTTTTACATGCCGAAAAATGATCATGTGTACACAGCATAAGGAATGGATTTGATAGCCCATAGGAGGAAGGAACGGACTTGATAGCCCATAGGAGGAAAGAACGGACTTGATAGCCCATAGGAGGAAAGAACGGACTTGATAGCCCATAGGAGGAAAGAACGGACTTGATAGCCCATAGGAGGAAGGAACGGACTTGATAGCCCATAGGAGGAAAGAACGCACTTGATAGCCCATAGGAGGAAAGAACGGACTTGATAGCCCATAGGAGGAAGGAACGGACTTGATGACCCAAAGAAGGAACAAACTTGATGGACCGTAGAAGGGAAGGAATGGACTTGATGGCCCGTAGGAGGGAGGAGCGGACTTGATGGCCAGTAGGAGGAAGAAACAGACTTGATGGCCAGTAGGAGAAAATAACGGACTTGATAGGAGAAAGGACAAAGGAGCGCGCACAGGGTTTTGCCGGGTGTGCCTAATCACCCCATGTACATTAGCATTATCCAAGAGCAGCACCAGGTGGGTGGTTGAGGGTCCCAGTGGCAAGTGTAAATGCCCCCAATATATTAAAGTTTAGGTTCTAGACTAGGAACACATTACACTCGTATTTAGGGTGTACCGTAATATGCTCCCAATCAACTGTCTCCCACCATCAGAACCCCCTTCCTGTGACAGCAGGTGGCATACATGTGTGTTTGAACTTTGGGGTGCACACCCTAATGCAATAGGCACACCTATGAGGAAGGAACACACTTGATGGGCTGTAGGAGGAAGGAACGGACTTGATGACCCATAGGAGGAAGGAACGGACTTGATGGGCTGTAGGAGGAAGGAACGGACTTGATGGGCTGTAGGAGGAAGGAACGGACTTGATGGGCTGTAGGTGGAAGGAACGGACTTGAAGACCCATAGGAGGAAGGAACGGACTTGATGGGCTGTAGGAGGAAGGAACGGACTTGATGACCCGTAGGAGGAAGGAACGGACTTGATGGGCTGTAGGAGGAAGGAACGGACTTGATGACCCGTAGGAGGAAGGAACGGACTTGATGGGCTGTAGGAGGAAGGAACGGACTTGATGACCCATAGGAGGAAGGAACGGACTTGATGGGCTGTAGGAGGAAGGAACGGACTTGATGACCCATAGGAGGAAGGAACGGACTTGATGGGCTGTAGGAGAAAGGAGTGGACTTGATGACCCATAGGAGGAAGGAACGGGCTTGATGGGCTGTAGGTGGAAGGAACGGACTTGATGGGCTGTAGGAGGAAGGAACGGACTTGATTACCCATAGAAGGAAGGAACGGGCTTGATGGGCTGTAGGAGGAAGGAACAGACTTGATGCCCCATATCTCCAGTCAGACATAAGGTGATCACTATCACGGTGTCACCATACACAGACAATGAACAGGTTAGACTGGTGTGCCTCCCTTATCACTGAGCACACCAAATATCATGTTGTCCCCCCCCCCTGTGGTGTATGGGTCCCCGTTCCCATTTGTCTGCCGCAAATGCAGGTCATCGATCAGCATATTAATCATGTCAGAAAAGTTTCTGTGTTGGGGTTTTATGATGACCAATTTCCTGCCGTTGACTAATAACAGAGGAAATACAGCATTCAAGGGTCTGCCCCGGGATACAAGGGGGCACCAAGTCCTGAGCTTATTTTTACATAAACAAGTAAATTGGCTGCTGAAAGAGAGCGAGTGCTGGGTGGGAAGAGGGGCGTCCATGTGCACAGAAACCCAATACCACGGATATCTAAAGCTATTCTCAAGTCCTCTGGAGATTCTACAAAGAGTAGATAAGCCACCTGAAGAATTTGTTTTCCTTTGTTGGCTTGAGTAGGCACCAAAACACACCACTGGGGCTCTAAGAGCCGCATGGCAAGTGCCAATCAGCTTCCAGGTTTTATTGACAAAGCTTAATCTCTTCACCAATTGAGGGCTACAGCACGATCACATTTCCGGGAGGGTGTCCTCTCACGATCACGTTTTTGATGGTTTCTTATGTTTTTTCTTCTTTTTAGCCCAGATGAAGAGTTTTGAGCCCCCGAAACATGTTGGTCTTCTTTATGGAATACATTTTATCATTGACTGTTGATACTATTATGGCGCTCTCATTCTTCCAACACCTCGTGACTTTTTCCGGGAATCCTTTGGGGCGCCACAGTTGAAAGAAAGTGGCCCCCTAAGCCCTATATGAAAGTATCGTACATCCGAGTTCAGTACTCCGACACCCCATACACAATCTGTAGACACAACAGGAAGTGAGTGAAAATCTCTTCAAAATGAGGGACTCTAAGTTGTCACCACAACATTGGAGGATATCCTGTGACAAATGTAAGATCTTTGATCTTCTTTCACTCTCAGTACCCAATGCAATGTTCTCCAGGATGCATAGAGATTGTGAAACGATAATAGAAACCTTGCAAAGGTTCTATCCCCTCTTATCAGTTCTAACCCTGATCTGAAATGCTGAGCTATATACCCTGATCTGTAAGGCTGAGCTATATACCCTGATCTGTGAGGCCGAGCTATATACCCTGATCTGTATGGCTGAGCTATATACCCTGATATGTAATGCTGATCTTTATACCCTGATCTGTGAGGCTGAGGTATATACCCTGATCTGTAATGCTGAGCTATATACCCTGATCTGTGAGGCTGAGCTATATACCCCGATCTGTGAGGCTAAGCTGTATACCCTGATCTGTGATGCTGAGCTATATACCCTGAACAGTAATAAGATATATACCCTAATCTGTGATGCTGAGCTGTATACCCTGGTCTGTAATGCTGAGCTATAAACCCTGGTCTCAGAGGTTGAGCTATATACCCTGATCTGTAATTCTGAGCTATATACCCTGAGCTTGGAGGTTGAGCTATTTACCCTGATCTGTAATGCTGAGCAGCTACATTGCCTGATCTGCGATGCTGAGCTGTATACCCTGATCTGTGAGGCCGAGCTTTATATCCTGATCTGCGTGGCTGAGGTATATACCCTGATCTGTAATGCTGAGCTATATACCCTGATATGTGAGGCCGAGCTATATACCCTGATCTGTAATGCTGAGCTGTATACCCTGATCTGTGAGGCTGAGGTATATTCCCTGATCTGTAATGCTGAGCTGTATACCCTGATCTGTGAGGCCAAGCTATATACCCTGATCTGTAATGCTGAGCTGTATACCCTGATCTGCGTGGCTGAGGTATATTCCCTGATCTGTAATGCTGAGCTGTATAACCTGATCTGTGAGGCCAAGCTATATACCCTGTAACCCTGATCTGTAATGCTGAGCTATATACCCTGATCTGTGAGGCTGAGGTATATTCCCTGATCTGTAATGCTGAGCTGTATACCCTGATCTGTGAGGCCAAGCTATATACCCTGATGTGTAATGCTGAGCTATATACCCTGATCTGTGAGGCTGAGGTATATTCCCTGATCTGTAATGCTGAGCTGTATACCCTGATCTGTGAGGCCAAGCTATATACCCTGATCTGTAATGCTGAGCTATATACTCTGATCTGTGAGGCCGAGCTATATACCCTGATCTTGGAGGTTGAGCTTTATACCCTGATCTGTAATGCTGAGCTATATACCCTGATCTCGGAGGCTGAGCTATATACCCTGATCTGTAATGCTGAGCAGCTACATAGCCTGATCTGTGATGCTGAGCTGTATACCCTGATCTATAAGGCTGAGCTATATATCCTGATCTGTGTGGCTGAGCTATATACCCTGATCTGTAATGCTGAGCAGCTACATAGCCTGATCTGTGATGCTGAGCTGTATACCCTGATCTGCGATGCTGAGCTGTATACCCTGATCTGTAAAGGCTGAGCTGTATACCCTGATCTGCGAGGCTGAGCTGTATACCCTGATCTGTAATGCTGAGCTATATACCCTGATCTGTGAGGCTGAGCTGTATACCCTGATCTGTAAAGGCTGAGCTATATACCCTGATCTGTGATGCTGATCTGTATACTCCTGACACTATGGGTGGAAGCAAGTAGGAATGCAGGGGACGGAGTGGGTGGATTCTATGGGCGTGGGGCTTATGAGAAGTGGGAGGGATCAAAAAGGATGGGCGGGGGCCCCCCATCCCAAAACTTCACCAGCCGCCACTGCCTTCCATAAAAAAAACTGCCTTTATATACACTTTATGTATACGTAGGGACAAGGTGCTTTGGAGTGGCACCAAAGCACCCCTCCCATGTTGAGGGCATGTAGCCTAGTATGGTTCGGGGGGGGGGGGCGCTTTCTCGTTTTCTCCCCTTTTCCTGTCCTGTCTGGCTGCATGTTCAGATAAGGGCCTGGTATGGATGGGGCACACCCCCCTGTAGAGTGCTCACAAGAATTGGGACCCCGAGTTCTCCAAAGACACCTCTTTGAGGCCCAGTGATGTTGGCGAGAGGAAACATCTGGAACCCGGGAGTGAGGTGAGTATTCTACATGCATTTGGAGGGGGGGTGGGGGCAGTTACATATGGATACCTTGCCTTTTAGGACTCCATATACTCCATATTACTCCCCATTGGATACCATACACGCGGCTGCGACTTCATTCGATCATTTAACACAGAGCTATGAAAACGCCACCATGGTCCTCGCAGTGACAATTGTAAAACTCATCGAACATCCGAATTTAGAAACATCCCCCCCCCCCCGTCCCGTCTACGTCACCCCAGGTGAAAGATGGATTGCTTTCATTTCTCAATGTAATTACTCTTTATTATGCGTTATTTCCACCCCCCCGTCCTCAGAGGAGACGTTCGCGACCTCATATCCTCTCCTTCAGTCCCGCGTCAGCCCCTGCTCAGGACCGTTTTGTCTTTTCTGACAACAGGCCAGTTTAATTAAAATCTAATTAGTTGCCCGTGACAACTGGTGGCAGACGCTTGACTCATGGAACCAGGCTAAGCTCCTTCCCCCCGGTGTGATGGCTTGGCATGGCATCCTGGCCTGGTAAAGAGTAAACCCCCCCCCCCCACCACCCCCACCCACCCTTAAGCTGTCCAGACCCGCGTTTCTGTTTGGTGCCGGAGCCAAGTTGGTTCTGTTAAGTGGAATAACTGTGATGTCATTCCCCGTCACTAGAAGCTCTGGATATTTCTGAATGAGGTTTTGCTGAAGGAAAGCCCATTAATGTCCTTTTTTTCTTTTTCGGTGAGTAAATCTTGCGTTGGGCTTGTGCGAAAGTCTCCGGCTCTTCACCGGCTGCCAAATGAGTCTAGCAGGAAAAGGTCTTTAGCTCAGGTCATTACATACATTATTCCAATTGTCTCACCAGACTGGGTGCCAGAGGGCCTAGCAACTCATATATCTCACTGCAAAGCCTTGGCCGGCAACAATACGCTTCGTTTGCCTATTCCATTGTCCTCTAGGGCCTCCATCACTATGTTTGATCCTAAGGTAGTACATACTATATATGATACTTTAGTTAAGTATGTACGATGCCGTCTGTCAATTTTTGGTTTTCTCATGGAAAAATGAAAGATCTACTGGAAGGATCACAGATAATCAAACTTATATATACGCTCACTTTATTAGGCCCACCTTGTAGGGCAGGGGTCCTCAAACTACGGCCCTCCAGTTGTTCCGGAACCACAATTCCCATCATGCCAAGTCATGTCTGTGAATGTCAGAGTTTTACAATGCCTCGTGGTTCTTGTAGTTCCGCAACAGCTGGAGGGCCATAATTTGAAGATCCCTGTTGTAGGGTGACCACATGTCCCGGGTTGCCCGGGACAGGCCCGCACTTTGCAGGCCTGTCCCGGATCCCCAAAAAAACTTCTCTATTAATGCTGATGATAGCCTGTATCATACATATTTGCTCACCGGCCACTTTGTTGGGCCCACCTTGTAGAGTGACCACATGTCCCGGATTGCCCAAGACAGTCCCACACTTTGCAGGCCTGTCCCAGGTCCCAAAAAACGGCTCTAATAATGCTGATGATAGACTGTATCATATATATAAATGCTCACGGCCACTTTGTTGGGCCCACCTTGTAGGGTGACCACATGTCCCGGATTTCCCGGGACAGTCCCGGATTTCCTGGGACAGTCCCGCACTTTGCAGGTCTGTCCTGAGTCCCAAAAAATGTCTCTATAAATGCTGATGATAGACTGTATGATATATAAATGCTCCCCGGCCACTTTGTTGGGCCCATCTTGTAGGGTGACCACATGTCCCGTGTTGCCTGGAACAGTCCCGCACTTTGCAGGCCTGTCCCAGGTCCCTAAAAAAGGCTCTAATAATGCTGATGGTAGACTGTATCATATATATAAATGCTCACCGGCCACTTTATTGGGCCCACCTTGTAGGGTGACCACATGTCCCGGATTGCCCGGCACAGTCCCGCACTTTGCAGGCCTGTCTGTCAGGGAATTCCTGTGAGACGTTTTTCACACAGACGTGCACAAGCACATAGCCTTTGCCATAGAGCGGCGAACAGTCCCGCACTTTGCAGGCCTGTCCCGGATCCCCAAAAAACGTCTCTATTAATGCTGATGATAGACTGTATCATATATATATATATACTGTATTTATCGGGGTATTGCGCGCTCCGGCGTATAGCGCGCACCCCTAAAGTGGACCGCATTCCTGTAAAAAAAAACATTTCAGTACTTACAGTTTTGGTGTCTTGCGCCGCGTCAATCGGCGGCCTCGTCGGGTCCGGCGTCCGTCTGCGGCTTCGGTGGTGTCCTCCTCGTTGGGTCCGGCGTCTTTCTCCGGTGTCCTCCCCGCTCGATCCCCGCTTCCCGCGCTGAGTTTGAACCACTGCGCCGGTATATACCGAGCGCAGTACACTCGGGTATAGGCTCGGCTCCTCTCGCGGTCACGTCCTGTGCGTCCTGTATGTCCAGGACGTGACCGCGAGAGGAGCCGAGCCTGCCCGTGTGTACTGCGCTCGGTATATGCCGGCGCAGTGGTTCAAACTCGGCGCGGTATTTGCTCACCGGCCACTTTGTTGGGCCAGGCGACTCTGGAGCATGGGCCCCCTGGAGCAGAGAACCAGGGGGGGGGGGGGGTGCTGCCGCCTCAACTTGAGAGAGGGGGTGCTGCCGCGTGAATTGAGAAGAAAAAATAAAAAAAGGGGGGGTTGCCCTGTGGGCCCCTTACAAAAAAAAAAAATAGAAAAAAAAGGTCCCTTTAATATTTTTTTTTTAAAATATATAAAAAAATAAATTAAAAAAGGAGGGTTGCCATCCGGGGCCCTGGGGACCTCTGGGCTCTTTAATATATATATAAATATATAAAAAATAAATAAAAATAAATAAATAAATTGGGGTTGCCATCTGGGCCCCTGGGGACCTCCGGGCCCCTTAATTACAGGTGTACTGCCTGTACCCCCCCTGATGGTGGCCCTGATTGGAGCTTTGTGACATGCCATATTTTACGTTTAAGTCAAAAACCCTAATTTCTTAATCATACATTGTAGGACAAAGGATAAGTATTCAGGTACATTGCGATGTCCAAAGCAGTCCAACTGAGGAGTGCGCAACAGACCAAGCCAAGGCTAACAGGCCCACAAAAACCAACCGGTTGACAAAGGTGGCTCAACAGAACCCACAGGGGTCATCAGAAGAACCTTAGGAAAATAAAACTTTACTAATGCGTGACCAGGAGACCAGGTGGCAGCCTCGCAGATCTGAGAAACAGATGCCTGAGGCGAAAAAGCCCTAGAAGCACCAACCAGGGAAAGGCGAAACTTTCTCTTGAGGTCAAAAGCTTGAATAATGAGCCGTCAAATCCACCTAGTGATAGGAGAAAAAGAGGCAAGAGGCCTCTGAAAAATGAACTCTAAGGCCAAGATTTGACCCCTGATGGTACTCAGAGCCAGACTCCGGGAACAGACTAGTGAAAAGACAGAATTTGTTCCATGGAGAACTTGCTGGGATGGAATTTCCTTTTCTTGCACCAAGAAAAATATTCCTTCCTAGGGTGTTGTTAGAATTTGTGAGACGTCGATTTCCTAGCCTTCAAGAGCATAGAGATAACTGAACCCGATCGGTTCCTGCCACCTAGGACCTTGGCTTCAACCGCCAAGCTGTAAATGCCAGCATCCATGGAGCAAGGTGGCAAACCAACACTTCTTGCATCCAGTGCCGTCCTGATTCTTAAGAAGAGATGAGTCTTTCATTTTTTCCCTAAAAGCCCAGTGGTTTTCTTCCATGCGGTTGGTCGTGGGCAGAGCGTTCCAGAGTCGAGGTCCTTAGGCTGCAAATCTTCGTTCTCCCATCGATTTGTAGCGGGATTTGGCGATTTGGAGGAGGTTTTGGTTGGTTGACCGGAGGACGCGATTGGTGACGTAGGGTTTTATTTTCTCGCTTAAGTATTGAGGAGCGTCTCCTTGTGTACATTTGAGGGTGAGGCAGAGGGTCTTGAATATGACCCGATCCTTTATGGCTTCTCAATGGAGGGTCCTCAAGGCCAGGGTGATTGATTCCCAGGGGTTTTTCCCCGTTACCAGTCTGGCTGCCGTGTTCTGGACGACTTGTAGACGCAAAATCTGGTATTTGGGAAGTCCTAGGTAGAGGGAGTTTGCGTAGTCGATTCGGGAATTGATGATTGTTCCAACTACTACTGCTGTGTCCTCTTCCGGGATGAAGGGGATGAGTCTACGCAGCAGGCGGAGGAGATGGTGAAATCCGCTGTTTATTTAATTCTATATGTGCGTCCATAGACATGTGTGAGTCAAAGATGACTCAGAGGCCCACAGAAAGCCCGCCAGGATCCTGCTGATGTTCAAGTACCACAGTCTCCTGGGCTAGTTGGGCGCCATGAGAATCACCAGAATGCCCCCCCATCTTGATCCTGTGGAAAGTGTAGATGAGGTTAAACTGATCCCAAGGAGTCACCAGAGCGCCCAATGGAAAGACTGGAGGATCCCTAGACCTGGAGGCAAGCCTACTCAGTTTGTTGTTCACCCCGGAAGACAGGAAGTTCACGTTAAGCTTCCCCCACCTGCAGTGGAAGTCTCGGAACCCCTCTGTGTGTAAAAGGCCATTCCCTGGAGTCCAGACATTGGTGGCAGAGGAAGTCTGCCTGTCAGTGCCTCAGATGTGCCTGCCAGTCCAGGAAGGACGGTGAAGTTCTGTCCAAGCCATTATCCACTTATCTTTGAGCTGCTAGACTTCTGATGATTGATGCAACCAACATTTATGGCCTGAGTTTTAGGATATTGATTGGGAGTCGGGCGTCCTTTGATGAGTCCCTCGTACAGAGAAAGTATCTCCTTCCCAAATAGGATAGGCTGGCTTATGCATCCTCTAAGCCATTGGAAAGAATGATCTGCAGTGTGAAAGTGAAAGAATTTGTGTGATCTGCAGTGTGAAGGTGCAGGAATTGGGGTGATCTCAGATGTGAATGTACAGGAATTGGGGTGATCTGAGGGGTGAAGGTGCAGGAATTGGGCTGATCTTAGGGGTGAAGGTGCAGGAATTGGGGGTGATCTGAGGGGTGAAGGTGCAGGAATTGGGGTGATCAGAGGTGAGAATGTGCAGGAATTGGGGTGATCTGAGGGGTGAAGGTGCAGGAGTTGGGGTGATCTAAGTTATGAAGGTGCAGGAATTGGGGTGAGGTGTGAGGGTGCAGGAATTGGGGTGTTTTAAGGTACGAAGGTGCAGGAATCGGGGTGTTTTAAGGTACGAAGGTGCAAACTTGGAGCTGATCTGAGAATTTTAGGTGCAGGAATTGGGGTGATCTGAGGTGTGAAGGTGCAGGAATTGGGGTGATCTGAGGTGTGAAGGTGCAGGAATTGGGGTGATCTGAGGTGTGAAGGTGAAAGAACTTTGTTTATGTTTGTGTCTAATTGAGGAGCATTTCTGTTCTGGGGACAACTGTAAAATTTTGGAATACCCATCATGTTCCATCCTGGTCGCTATGGTCACCAGGACAGACAAGGTCACTATGGTCACCAGGACAGACAGGGTCACTATGGTCACTATGGTCACCAGGACAGACAAGGTCACTATGGTCACCAGGACAGACATGGTCACTATGGTCACTATGGTCACCAGGACAGACAGGGTCACTATGGTCATCAGGACAGACAAGATCACTATGGTCACCAGGACAATCAGTGTCACCAGGACAGACAAGGTCACTATGGTCACTATGGTCACCAGGACAGACAAGGTCACTATGGTCACCAGGACAGACATGGTCATTATGGTCACTATGGTCACCAGGACAGACAGGGTCACTATGGTCACTATGGTCACCAGGACAGACAAGGTCACTATGGTCACCAGGACAGACATGGTCACTATGGTCACTATGGTCACCAGGACAGACAGGGTCACTATGGTCATCAGGACAGACAAGGTCACTATGGTCACCAGGACAGACAAGGTCACTATGGTCACCAGGACAATCAGGGTCACCAGGACAGACAAGGTCACTATGGTCACTATGGTCACCAGGACAGACAAGGTCACTATGGTCACCAGGACAGACATGGTCATTATGGTCACTATGGTCACCAGGACAGACAAGGTCACTATGGTCACCAGGACAGACAGGGTCACTATGGTCACCAGGACAATCAGGGTCACCAGGACAGACAGGGTCACTATGGTCACCAGGACAATCAGGGTCACTATGGTCACCAGGACAATCAGGGTCACCAGGACAATCAGGGTCACTATGGTCACTATGGTCACCAGGACAATCAGGGTCACTATGGTCACCAGGACAGACAGGGTCACTATGGTCACCAGGACAATCAGGGTCTTGGTGAGTGAGGTGGCTTGTATTACTTCTTCTTGAATGGGGATGACAGTCGGTTCTCATGCACACCATCATCTCAGGTGACTTCACTATCGTTGTCCCCTTTATTATGTCTCCTGGTCGGTACCATGCTTTGTGGGGTTTTCATGTTTTTCCTGCTTTTCGGAGGGTCCATCTGTTGGGCACCTGGAGCTCAGAGCTCATCCCACACAGCAGAGATGTGACCGGACCCCCCAGAAGAGGGAGAACAGGAAATGGGGATGCGGCGGGAAGTGTGGGATAAACATGGTGTCCATCCAAGGATCAGGACACAAGTCTGAGGAGTCCCTGTCCCTCAGCATCTGCCGGCTGTTTATACAGTGAGTGAGTGGGAGCGCCATAAACACGGGTCAGGCTGGAGATGAATGGGATACAAGGGGGTCACAGCCCCCCCCCTCCCCTCCCCCGCTGGTTTATTATATCTTCATGGTGTCATGGCTGCCGTCCAATCCCAGCACGAGGGATGAGCGGGATGATCTCTGATGATCTCCGTTTGGATCATTTCGCTGATATTTTGTTTCCTCTTTTTTAACCACTTGCCTCCCGGCCACTTTCACCCCCTTCCTGCCTTATTTACAAAAATAATTAACAGAAAAAAAAAAAACTTTGGCCCAGATTCAGGTACATTTGCGCTTTATTTGCGGAGGCACAGGGCAACGATTTTGCCCTGCGCCCCCGCAAATATTTTGCGCTGCCCTCGATTCACGGAGCAGTAGCTCCGTAAATTGCGATGGCGCGCCGGCAAAATTGCCCGGCGTAAGCGCACGCAATGTAAATGATCCCGCCGGGGGCGGGAATCATTTAAATTAGGCGCGGTCCCGCGCCGAGCGTAGAGCGCATGCTCCGTCGGGAAACTTTCCCGACGTGCATTGCGGCAAATGACGTCGCAAGGAACGTCATTTGCTTCAAAGTGAACGTGAATGGCGTCCAGCGCCATTCACGATTCACTTACGCAAACGACATCGATTTTAAATATCGCGACGCGGGAACGTGGGTATCCTATAGCATTGGCTGCGCCTGCTATTAGGATGTGTAACCTTACGCGAAACCCGACGTACGCAAACGACGTAATTTGCGTACGCAGGGCTCGCGCAACGTTGTGAATCGGTGTTAGTATGCAATTTGCATACTATACACAGATCACAATGGGAGCGCCCCCTAGCGGCCAACGCAAGAATGCAGCCTAAAATCTGCGTGGCATAAGAGCCTTATGCCGCGCAGATTTTAGGCTGCAGTCGGCGTAGCGATGTTCCTGAATCAGGAGCATTCGCTACGTCAGAGCAAGTAAGCAATTGCGCTGTGTAACCTATGGTTACACAGGCGCAATTGCTTCTTGAATCTGGCCCTTTATTTTTTCCAAAATTTTCTGTCTTTTTTTAGTTGTTGCGCAAAAAAAAAATCGCAGAGGTGATTAAATACCACCAAAAGAAATCTCTATTTGTGGGAACAAAATGATAAAAAAATTGTTTGGGTACAGTGTAGCACGACCGCGCAATTGTCATTCAAAGTGCGACAGCGCTGAAAGCTGAACATTGGCCTGGGCAAGAAGGGGCGTAAGTGCCCCCCGGTATGTAAGGGGTTAAATTGTCGCTCTATTTTTGTTTATAGCGCAAAAAAATAAAAAACGCACAGGTGATCAAATACCACCAAAAGAAAGCTCTACTTGTGTGGGGTAAAAAAAAGGACGCCTATTTTAGTTTGGGAGCAACGCCGCACGACCACGCAATTGTCGGTTAAAGCGACGCAGTGCCGAATCGCAAAAAAGTGCCCCCCCCCCCTGGGTCATTGGGCAGCCAAATGGTCCCGGGGGGGGGGGGCTGAAGCGGTTACATCGCAGTGAAGTTTGTTGCTGGATGAATACAAATATTGTGCGTTTTTTTTGGCGGCTGTGCGGATCCCCCCTCCCCCGTCACACGCCCACCTTTATAGAAATCTCCAGCGGGAAGTCGTCTTCTTGTACAAAGATCACTTTGTTTAGGGTGGACCTTCGAGGACACAAATCTGGGCTTTGACATTATTGATGTTTTGTTTTGTATTTTTACAGGCTCAAGAGATCCACGAGATCCACGAGATCCATGAGATCCACAAGATCCACGAGATCCCCGAGATCCATGAGATCCCCGAGATCCATGAGATCCACAAGATCCACGAGATCCCCGATCTGCAGAGGAAACCTCCATAATGATGAGTCTGTCCTGAAGATCAATGGTGGACAACTTTACCCATACACCGGGTGCCGGGCTTCATGGTCGACCCCCCTGACGCCACCAAGGTGGGCGTAGGAGGCTTCTGCTGCACTTGAGGAGTGATGGGGTCACTCCTATGGGTTGGGCACATAGGGAAGTGATACGGTAATCCTACGATCGCTAAACCGCTCAAATCACCGGTTTATTCCATGTCAGGGGGTGTCAGGACCAAGATCTGGACCCGTGACCTCTGCTGCATCTAGCAGTAGATCTTCTTGCTGGGCCACCTGAGATGCTGGACGGTGCCTTGCTTTGAACCCTTGGATAAATGTCATTTCTATCTTGTTTCTGGTGAGCCTTCAACTCCTTGCTCCTCCCAGGCAGTTCCTGATTTAAGCCACGCCTTTGTACTTCCTGTTTGTCAGATTATTGTGCTCTCTCCAGCCAATATCTTCCTTCTTTTGCTGCTGTCTGTATCTTTCCTACCGCTCTATATTGACCTTTGACTACGCTTCCACTTGATCCCAACCTAGGGATTCACCCAGACAGATCGGGTTTGGAATTGTGTGTCCGGGTTTCAGACTTCCCGAAACCCGGACACATTATTGAGAATTATTCCACTTCAGGGGGTGTCAGGGCCAGGATCTGGACCCGTGACCTCTGCTGCATCTAGCAGTAGATCTTCTTGCTGGGCCACCTGAGATGCTGGACGGTGCCTTGCTTTGAACCCTTGGATAAATGTCATTTCTATCTTGTTTCTGGTGAGCCTTCAACTCCTTGCTCCTCCCATGCAGTTCCTGATTTAAGCCACGCCTTTGTACTTCCTGTTTGTCAGATTATTGTGCTCTCTCCAGACAATATCTTGCTCCTGCTACTGTCTGTATCTTCACTACCACTCGTTACTGACTTTTGACTTGTTTACTGATTATGCTTCCGCTTGATCCCAACCTTGAGTTGCCACCCGGTCTGGGATTCACACAGACAGTTCGGGTTTGGAATTGTGCGTCCGGGTTTCAGACCTTCCGAAACTCGGACACATTATTGAGAATTATTCCACTTCAGGGGGTGTCAGGACCAAGATCTGGACCTGTGACCTCTGCTGCATCTAGCAGTAGATCTTCTGGTTGGGCCACCTGAGATGCTGGACGGTGGCTTGCTTTGAACCCTTGGATAAATGCAATTTCTATCTAGTGTCTGGTGAGCCTTCAACTCCTTGCTCCTCCCATGCAGTTCCTGATTTAAGCCACGCCTTTGTACTTCCTGTTTGCCAGATCTTTGTGCTCTCTCCAGCCAATATCTTGCTCCTTTCGCTGCTGTCTGTATCTTTCCTACTGCTCTATATTGTCCTTTGACTTGTTTACTGACTACGCCTCTGCTTGATCCCCAACCTAGGGTTGCCATTCATCTGGGATTCACCCAGACAGTTCGGGTTTGGAATTGTGTGTCCGGGTTTTAGACCTCCCGAAACCCGGGACACATTATTGAGAATGGACTACTGTTCCCCAAGTAACTGAGTACCACAACCACCAAGTACATAGGTGTGCCCACCCCCAAACGTGGACAGGAGAGTAGATAGGGCTTGATCTCCTTCTTCTCCTCCTGCCCTTACCCCTATGGTCTGCCCACCCAATCCCCAGTATTCTCCAATACCCAGAAAGGGATGTGTGCCGCTAAAGTGTTCGAGTTTGGTTTGAAGAAAAGGGGCAAACCCTATCCCAACCTGCAACCACTTGTGACCAACCTTTGGCTTGTTCCTTCACTACACTTTTGCTTGAACTCTACTTGCTACATCTGCTACTGGGCCCCGATCTGCTCACCTCCTGGTGGGCCCGAGGACCACAAACTCATGCTAACACTCAGCAAAACCCATCCCCACCATCAGGAGCTCCAGGGAGAATACAGGTTAGTGCTTAGACCCCCCACACCTTGGATGAGCCCACGTCATCAAAACTTGACCAGCTGGTTGGAAGGAACCTCTCAACTGCTATCTATAGCTACTGGTCAGCCTGACCCCCTGTCTGTGACAAGGCGAGCCCAGAGTAGGACTAAGCTGTCCTCTGCTGTGGTCTCCGGGTGCCATTTTGGGAGAGCCTGAGCCATATATTTTTACAGAATTACTCTGAGGCCCCGTACACACGACAGAGGAACTCGACGTGCTTGGCACGTCGAGTTCCTCGTCGAGTTTTGGGATGAAGCCGCCGAGGAGCTCGGCGGGCCGCCTTCTCCCATAGAACAACGAGAAAATAGAGAACATGTTCTCTATTTTCTCGTCGAGCTCCTCGGCGGCTCCATCGATCCAAAACTGTACAGACGACAGAGTTTCTCGGCAGAATCCGGGTTTTGACCGAGTTTCTCGGTGAATTCTGCCGAGAAACTCTGTCGTGTGTACGGGGCCTAAGATGTGTTGGCCATCTTTGGGCACAGGAAGTCTATAGGTAGTCTTTCCCGTGTCACCCCCCAGGGCCCCATAGTGGGAAATGTTGGGGTAGGGAAAGGACTCTGTATTGTAGAGGGACAGTCAGTGCTCTGGGGCTTCCTTACCCTTACCTACAATCTGATTGGGTGCAGGATTCGGGGGGATGAATAACCCCAGAGGACCGGCAGAGCGCATTGCCATGAGCAGACCTCAATGGAGGAAGTGGCTTCCTATTGTAGGACTCGCTGATGCCCTAAAAACTTTACCTACTGAAGCACCCCACTGACACCCCGAGGCATAGTGGCCCCTACAGAAGCAGGGCGGCCATTAGTTCATCTCAGGACTGAGTTCAGGGAAAAATCGGGGGGCCAAAAAGAACATTGGGCACCAGTCTGACACCAACGATGAGGCACTATTCCTCCTACTGACACCAATGATGGGGCACTATTCCTCCCACTAACACCAATGATGGGGCACTATTCCTCCCACTGACACCAATGATGGGACACTATTCCTCCCACTGATACCAATGATGGGACACTATTCCTCCCACTGACACCAATGATGGGACACTATTCCTCTCACTGACGCCAATGATGGGACACTATTCCTCCCACTGACACCAATGATGGGACACTATTCCTCCCACTGACACCAATGATGGGACACTATTCCTCCCACTGACACCAATGATGGGACACTATTCCTCCCACTGACACCAATGATGGGAGACTATTCCTCCCACTGACACCAATGATGGGACACTATTCCTCCCACTGACACCAATGATGGGACACTATTCCTCCCACTGACACCAATGATGGGGCACTATTCCTCCCACTGACACCAATGATGGGGCACTATTCCTCCCACTGATACCAATGATGGGACACAATTCCTCCCACTGATACCAATGATGGGACACTATTCCCCCCACTGACACCAATGATGGGACACTATTCCTCCTACTGATACCAATGATGGGACACTATTCCTCTCACTAACCCCCTAAATTGAACTAGTACCCCCTGTTTAGGGCAGGGGGGGCCACACTACGTCTCTAAATGGAAGGACCCCGTTTCAGACGGAGTTGTACTTTGAACGCACAAATGTACAATAAATGCCGGCGATGCCCCATGAATTTCTACGTATTATTGGGGGACGGAGATCAGGACGAGACGTTACATTGTCTCCTACATAGAAGAGCCGGAATCTCGTCTTCCATACATTGTGATAGAAAATCGTTGGCCGCCATTCAATAACAGATTAGATCTCGGCGCATTCAAAGCGTCGCCCTCACAGCTGCGCCTCGCTGTGTATACTGGCAGCTCCCCGGACAAAATAAATTCCCCGCCCTTGAAGATGAAGAAGACGGAGCCTCAGCCCCTCGTGTCCGGCACCCCCGCTGTACAGGAGAAGGGATCATCCGCTGGAAAATACCTCATCCTATTGTACTTGGATCACCTCCCCCCCTCCCCCGTATCACCGCGACCGCCAGGAACCGTCCGCAATGTAACCTGTTCACCGCCGGGACAGGAAACACTTTCCTTGTGCGCAGAAAACACGGGACGTTAGGAGAACCTGTCATCAATTCCCTCTCGCTGGACGGCGCTCTCTGGTGTAGATTCAGGAAGCTTTTACGGCGGCGTATCTCCAGATACGCCGCCGTCATTTCAAATCTGCGCCGGCGTATCGTTACGCCGATTCTCAAAGGCAGATACGCTAAAAAAATAGGCTTCCTCCGCCGACGTAACTTGATTGCGGCGGCGTAGAATTGTGTGCAATATTACGCTGGCCGCTAGGGGCGCTTCTGCTGTTTTCGGCGTAGAATATGCAAATGACCTAGATACGCCGATTCAGAAACGTACGTACGGCCGGCGCAATTTATTTACGTCGTTTACGTTAGGCTTTTTCGGCGTAAGGTTGCTCCTGCTATAAGGTGGCGCAGCCAATGTTAAGTATGGACGTCGTTCCCGCTTCGAAATTTGAATTTATTACGTTGTTTGCGTAAGTCGTTCGCGAATAGGGCTGGACGTAATTTACGTTCACGTCGAAAGCAATGACGGTTTGCGTCGGAATTTCGAGCATGCGCCGTTCGTAAAAAAACGTAAAATACGCGGGGTCAACCTAATTTAAATAAAACACGTAAGCGCGCATCATTTGAATGACGCGCGCTTACGCCGGCCCCATTTACGTTACGCCGCCGTAAGTTAGGAGGCAAGTGCTTTGTGAATACAGCACTTGCCTCTCAAACTTACGGCGGCGCAGCGTAAATACGATACGCTGCGCCGCCGCCGTAAGAAGGGGCGCAGCTACCTGAATCCAGCCCTCTATGTTCAGGCGTCAACTTGTGACTTACCACAAAGTAACAATGTACAGTCTGATCACTGGGGGGGGGAGCGAAGACTGAGGAAATGCTTATTCCTGCCTGCAGAACGCTGATGACATCATCAACGTCACTGACTGAACCCCACTCTAGACCCACTAATGTGTCCCTAGGCCCACCTCTACCTGTCTCCTAATGCATGTAATGTGTGCTGCAACCTCTAGCAACTAATCCGTGAGCCGTAATGTGTGCTGCAACCTCTAGCAACTAATCCGTGAGCAGTAATGTGTGCTGCAACCTCTAGCAACTAATCCGTGAGCAGTAATGTGTGCTGCAACCTCTAGCAACTAATCCGTGAGCCGTAATGTGTGCTGCAACCTCTAGCAACTAATCCGTGAGCCGTAATGTGTGCTGCAACCTCTAGCAACTAATCCGTGAGCAGTAATGTGTGCTGCAACCTCTAGCAACTAATCCGTGAGCAGTAATGTGTGCTGCAACCTCTAGCAACTAATCCGTGAGCCGTAATGTGTGCTGCGACCTCTAGCAACTAATCTGAGCCCTGTAATGTGTGCTGTAACCTCTAGCAACCATTCAGTAAGCGGTAATGATATGCTGTATCCTCTAGCAACCAATCGCGATCACTGCCTGATCTGATACAGTGTTCTCCAGGAGCTTCCCTCTTTCCGGTGTTCTCCAGCATCGTTCCTCCTCTGCAGACCCATCTCCCAGGTTATATCTATTCTAGAGAAGGAATGAGCTTCTTGTTCGACTCGAACATCGACCGTTCGTCGAATTACGAACACTAAGGGGCGTTCGCTCCAAATTCGAGTGGCGTGTCACGGCCCATAATTCACTGCGGCATCGCAGTGCATTGCTGGCTGATGATTGGCCAAGCATGCACTATGACCCGCATGCTTGGCCAATCACAGCTTGAAAAAAACGGAGAGCCATAATTGGCCAAAGCCAGGGTTGCTTTGGCCAATTTTGGCTCAGAGGGTTTAGTACACGCCCCACACTATAAAAGGCTGCCTACAAGTCGGCCCCGTGTAGTGTGTTGCGGTGGTTAAGACAGAGAGAGAGAGAGTGTCATTTTTTGTAGGTAGATAGAGCAGGCAGGCTAGTCAGTTAAAGTTACAGTGTGTAGAGGATATATATGCATCCCAGGTGTTGTACATATATTTATACACTGTATAGTTTAGCTAGATCAGCTCTTCCTAATTGTCTGGCAGGCAGGTGATTGTGCTAGCTGCTGTATTCTCACGTGGTGTACTGCCTGTGTCCTCTGCAGTGTGCACCATAAAGCTATGTGGTGTGTGCACTGTCTGTGTCTGTGCTATTTTTCTCAGTGATTTTCATCCATATTGCAGGGACCAGACATTACATTAAAGCCGCAAGCAGGTTTAAATGACTTTTTTCTCATAGTAATCTCATTTTGTGCAGGGACAGTTCTAAACACGTGCCACCTCACAGGCATACTATAGACACCCAGCAGATACGATATTTAAAGGAATTTTTCTTTTTTTTTTTTTTACTTTAAGCATCATTAAAATCGTTTTCAAAACTTTTTTTTCCATTGATACATGTTCCCTGGGGCAAGACCCGGGTTCTCAAACCCGTTTTACGACAATAACTTGTATATTAGGCTTTAAAATGAGCACTTTTGAATTTGAACGTTCGAGTCCCATAGACGTCAATGGGGTTCTAAATGTTTGCGCGAACGTTCGGACCGTTCTAAGATTCTGGTGCGAACCGAACGGGGGGGGGGGGGGTGTTTGGTTCATCCCTATTCTAGAGTAACCCAAGTCCAGTTTCCAGGACCTTCCTCTTTCTGGTGTTCTCCAATATGGTTCCCCCTCCAGAGAACCATCTCCTAGGTCTTACCCATTCCAGAGTGAACTAAGTCTTATTTCCAGGCCCTTTCTCCTCCAGAGTTCCTCCTCCACAGACCCAGCTTCCAGGTCTTATTTGTTTCCTCCACAGACCCAGCTTCCAGGTCTTATTTGTTTCCTTCACAGACCCAGCTTCCAGGTCTTTTTTGTTCCAGAGTGATCCAAGCCCCCTCCAAAGAACCAGCACCCAGGTCTTACCCATTCCAGAGTGAACTAAGTCTAGTTTCCAGGACCCATTCCAGAGTGATCCAAGTCTAGTTTCTAGGACCTTCCTTCCCCAGCATGGTTCCTTCTCTGAATATTCAGCTCCCAGGTCTTATCTGTTTTTTACTTCCAGTTTCCGGTGTTCTCCAGCATGGGTCCTCCTCTGCAGGCCCAGCTCCCAAGTTATATTGTCAGGTCACCTGAGGGCAGGTGACAGATGCACACCAGTGGGTCAGGAGTGCACCGCTATGATAATGGACCCTACGGCTGACTGCTGCGGTTAGAACCCTTGGTGGTGCAGGAAGGCAGGTGCACTGGGGTGCCAACACGGATCCCACAGGGAGCTAGAACGTAAAATTCCCCAGGGAGTGGAGTCTAAGAGCCAGCTGGTGTTCACCAGAGCCTCTAGTGGTGAGGATGGACTTTTCTGCAGCTGACTCCAGGTGGCGGCCCCTGGGGTCTCCCAGCTCACGATCATGGTAGGCTATAGGAGGATAAGTTAAAGGTCGGGGCGACAAGCTGACAGGGATAAACGGTGAACAAGCCAAAGGTCAAGGGTCACAAGCAGGCAGGGATAGTCGAGAACCCACCAAAGGTCAGGGTCACAAGCAAGTGGGGATGGTCGAGAACACGCCAAGTTCGGTAACAGAGACAAACGTAGAGCACATGGCAAACAGGAAACCAAGCACACAATATTGCACGGCAAGGCAGGCTTGGAGAACACGGTGTTAAATAGTGGTTCCTGTTGAGGCCGGGGTGGAGCCACATTGAGGGAAGATTACTTAACCATGCAGGTGTGTGAGAGCAAGCCCTAAGGCTGATACACAGACCAGGTACAAGACAGACAGGTCATGAAGGTATTACTGCAAGGTCATGACATATATCCATTCTAGAGTAACCCAAGTCCAATTTCCAGGACCTTCCTCTTTCCAGTCTTCTCCAGCATGGTTCCCCCTCCAGAGAACCATCTCTCAGGTCTTACCTATTCCAGAGTGAACCAAGTCTAGTTTCCAGGACCCATTCCAGAGTGAACCAAGTCTAGTTTCCAGGACCCATTCCAGAGTGAACCAAGTCTAGTTTCCAGGACCCATTCCAGAGTGAACCAAGTCTAGTTTCCAGGACCCATTCCAGTGTGAACTAAGTCTAGTTTCCAGGACCTTTCTCCTCCAGAGTTCTCCAGCATGGTTCCCCCTCCACAGACCCAGCTTCCAGGTCTTATTTGTTCCAGAGTGATCCAAGCCCAGTTTCCATAACCTTTGTCTTCCAATGTGCTTCAGTATGGTCCCTCCTCTGCAGATCCAGCTCCCAGGTTTTATCTGTTCTGCGGTGCTCTGCTCTACATGTAGAGTGGAAAGAGTGTCCACTGTGGCATAATTGGCATCTCGAGTCTACTGTAATAATAATACAGGAAAAATCATTGCACATTGATAATGCATTGATTGGATATATTGGGCCAGATTCTCAGAGGAGATACGCCGTCGTATCTCTGAGTCTGGCCGGTCGTATCTATGCGCCTGATTCATAGAATCAGTTACGCATAGATTTCTATTAGATCCGACCGGCATAAGTCTCTTACGCCGTCGGATCTTAACTGCATATTTACGCTGGCCGCTAGGGGCGTTTACGCCTAGAATATGTAAATCAGCTAGATACGCGAATTCACGAACGTACGCCCGGCCGACGCAGTACATTTACGCAGTTTACGTTAGGTTTTTCCTGGCGTAAAGTTACCCCTGCTATATGAGGCGTATATGCGGCGCACCAATGTTAAGTATGGCCGTCGTTCCTGCGACGAAATTTAAAAAATTTACGTTGTTTGCGTAAGTCGTCCGTGAATGGGGCTGGACGTAATTTACGTTCACGTCAAAACCAATGACGTCCTTGCGGCGTACTTTGGAGCAATGCACACTGGGAAATTCCACAGATGGCGCATGTGCCGTTCGTGAAAAACGTCAATCACGTCGGGTCAGGGTTGATTTACATAACACACGCCCACCTCTTCACAATTTGAATAAGGCGGGCTTACGCCGGCCTATTTACGCTACGCCGCCGCAACTTTCTTTTAAGAATACGGCACTTGCCTGTAAAAGTTTCAGAGGCGTAATGTAAATAGGATACGTTACGCTCGCACAAAGAAACGCCATTCTACGTGAATCTACCCCATTACGTATATTTTTGCTTATATAGAATTCTTAAAGTTACTGGGCTAGATTCAGCAAGAACTTACGCCGGCTAGGGGGAGTGTAGTATTTAAATCAGGCGCGTCCCCGCGCCAATTTAACTGCGCATGCGCCGTCCACGAATTTTCCCGGCGTGCATTGCTTCCAATGACGTCGATAGGACGTCATTGGTTTCGGCGTGAGCGTAACTTGCGTCCATCGCTTTTGTGAATCGACGTACGCAAATGACGTAAAATTTTAAAATTCGAAGCAGGAACGACGGCCATACTTAACATTGGCTGCGCCTCATAGAAGCAGGGGTAACAATACGCCGGAAAAAGCCGAACGCAAACAACGTAAAAAAAAAGCGCCAGGCAGTCGTTCGTTTTGGAATCGGCGTATCTCCTCATTTGCATAATCGTCGCATAAATAAACCGAAACGCCACCTAGCGGCCGGCCTGGAATTGCAGCCTAAGATCTGACGGTGTAACACAGTTACACCTGTCAGATCTTAGGCATATCTATGCGTAACCTGATTCTATGAATCAGGCGCAGAGATACGACCGGCAGAACTCAGAGATACGACGGCGTATCAGGAGATACACCGTCGTATCTCTATCTGAATCTGGCCCATAATGAGTGGCCTCTCTCGATGTATGATTTTATCACATCATATTAGGCGTAGGCTCCTTATGTACATTTCTGGTGGTCCCGATGAAGAGTGTTGAATTATTAAGTATTAATAATCCATCTTCTGTTCTTGAGTTCTTGTACTTCACAATGGGAGAACGTTCCCTGCGGGGAGCCGAGAACAGATAAACAAAACCACATCTCAGACAATGGTATGTGAGGGCAATCCAAAATCCACAAGGCTTGAATAAAAGCCTTCTTTTTTTTCCAAAAAACACAAAGTTTACGGGCTCAGGGGGACACTTATGTTTAGGAAAAACCAACACCGAGCAGAACATTCATATATATTCAGCTGTGTCCACTTCTACGGGTCGTTGTATCACGGCCGCTCCAACCACCGATGCCAAAAGGAAGGTTCTCCATCCCTGACACGTGATATAGTATCCAAAATAGTTAATATGCAAATACAGTGATACCTATTATAAATAAGGTGCCAAATGTGATATTAAACAGCGCTCAAAAAAATATGTGAAAATGTAAATATCAACAAATATAATATTGGTACAGTGACATAGTGAAAAATAAATAAATAATCCACCCTCTAAGTGAGTCAATATATAAGTGTCCAAAAATCCGTGCAAAAATCGCATCAAAAAATACCAGGTTGGCAAATAAAGTCCATGAACTGTCTAAGTGAACAAAAAAATATATATAAATAGTTCATAAATGGAGAGCAAAGGAAAAGAAAAAATCCTTCCCGATCTTCAATAAGTGCTTTCACCACACCACAGTGACTGCGTGCTTCCACCACCCATCAGAAATGCAAACTCACCGCAACAAATGGCCTGACACTTTCGTGTTTAGGCACACAGGCTTGTTAACTGACCCCCTCAGTTTAGTTGATAGAACTCCTTCTTTTCATATAGGGTGGAGCATTCAGTTAAACAGATGGAGATCCGAAGCAAAAAGAAAACTCCAAGATAACAGCCATATGCAAATAAGAAAAAGAGAGCACAATAGTGTGATACTGTAACACAACTTTTAATAACACACTACAAATCTCCCAAAGAATGCACTCACAAAGGTAACTCTTGTTACAAGCAGTGTATAAATCCAAAAACTGACACGGTGTAAAACAAAAAATAAAGATATCCTCCAGGTGAACTAGTGGTCACAGCGGACCAACGAATAGCCCAAGTGTTACTCACAGCCCTTGTGCAGGTGTACTGGAGCTGCTGCTTAGGTAATTGAGCTGGTGGCAGATTAGACCATTCCACGTTCAAGCTTAGAAAGTTAGGTGTGCGGTTGTGACTTCAGTAATCACTCCCCGACATGTTTCATCGAAATGATTTCTTCATGGGGTTGAAGAAATCATTTCGATGAAACATGTCGGGGAGTGATTACTGAAGTCACAACCGCACACCTAACTTTCTAAGCTTGAACGTGGAATGGTCTAATCTGCCACCAGCTCAATTACCTAAGCAGCAGCTCCAGTACACCTGCACAAGGGCTGTGAGTAACACTTGGGCTATTCGTTGGTCCGCTGTGACCACTAGTTCACCTGGAGGATATCTTTATTTTTTGTTTTACACCGTGTCAGTTTTTGGATTTATACACTGCTTGTAACAAGAGTTACCTTTGTGAGTGCATTCTTTGGGAGATTTGTAGTGTGTTATTAAAAGTTGTGTTACAGTATCACACTATTGTGCTCTCTTTTTCTTATTTGCATATGGCTGTTATCTTGGAGTTTTCTTTTTGCTTCGGATCTCCATCTGTTTAACTGAATGCTCCACCCTATATGAAAAGAAGGAGTTCTATCAACTAAACTGAGGGGGTCAGTTAACAAGCCTGTGTGCCTAAACACGAAAGTGTCAGGCCATTTGTTGCGGTGAGTTTGCATTTCTGATGGGTGGTGGAAGCACGCAGTCACTGTGGTGTGGTGAAAGCACTTATTGAAGATCGGGAAGGATTTTTTCTTTTCCTTTGCTCTCCATTTATGAACTATTTATATATATTTTTTTGTTCACTTAGACAGTTCATGGACTTTATTTGCCAACCTGGTATTTTTTGATGCGATTTTTGCACGGATTTTTGGACACTTATATATTGACTCACTTAGAGGGTGGATTATTTATTTATTTTTCACTATGTCACTGTACCAATATTATATTTGTTGATATTTACATTTTCACATATTTTTTTGAGCGCTGTTTAATATCACATTTGGCACCTTATTTATAATAGGTATCACTGTATTTGCATATTAACTATTTTGGATTCTATAATTTTTAAAGCAGCAGCTCTTGCATATTTATTAATTTATTCATTTATTTTATAAATATCACTAGTGTTCACATTTATTCTCCAGCTACGCGCAGTGAGGGTGGCTCACATTAGACGGCCCTTATCTCCACCCCTTTTTTCTACGTGATATAGTATGCAATAAAAGTCGAAATATTGTTTTAGATTTTTATTTTCCCCATAAAAATAAATAACCCACCAATGGGAAAAATGAAAAAAACTGCAGCAACCTTCACCGCCTCGCTGGCGCTGTCCCCCCCCACAGGCTCTGAGATCCAGTGCTGCTCCTCTAGGTCTGGTCTAGTGTGGCATTTCTCAACCTTTATTTTAGTCTCAGCACCCTTTAAAAGTATGCAAAATCTTGAGCCCCCCCCCCCCAGGTGATATACAGTAAAACCTTGGTTTGAGAGTAACTTTTGATCGAGGCATACCATAGATGTAGGCATACCCCCAGAGCTACATCTTCCAAGAACCTCTTGATGTAGGCTTACTTCCAGAACTATATTTTCCAAGAACTTCTTGATATGGGCATACCCCCAGAGCTACATATTCCGAGAACCTCTTGAGGTAGACATTTCCCCAGAGCTACATCTTTCAAGAACCTCTTGAGGTAGGCATACCTCCAGAACTACATATTCAGAGAACCTCTTGATGTAGGCATTCCCCCAGAACTACATCTTCCAAGAACCTCTTGCTGTAGGCATTCCCCCAGAACGGCATATTCCGAGAACCTCTTGAGGTAGGCTTACCCCCAGAACTATATCTTACAAGAACCTCTTAATGTAGGCATTCCCCCAAAACGACATATTCCGAGAACCTCTTGATGTAGGCTTACCCCCAGATCTACATATTCCGAGAACCTCTTGATGTAGGCATACTTCCAGAACGACATCTTCCAAGAACCACTTGATGTAGGCTTACCCCGAGAACTACATCTTCCGAGAACCTCTTGATGTAGGCATACTTCCAGAACTACATCTTCCAAGAACCACTTGATGTAGGCTTACCCCGAGAACTACATTTTCAAGCATCTCTTAATGTAAGCATTCCCCCAGAACTACATCTTCCGAGAACCTCTTAATGTAGGCATTCCCCCAGAACTACATCTTCCAAGAACCTCTTGATGTAGGCATACTTCCAGAACTACATCTTCCAAGAACCACTTGATGTAGGCTTACCCCGAGAACTACATTTTCAAGCATCTCTTAATGTAAGCATTCCCCCAGAACTACATCTTCCAAGAACCTCTTTAGTCAGGCATTCCCCCAGAACTACATCTTCCGAGAACCTCTTAATGTAGGCATTCCCCCAGAACTACATCTTCCAAGAACCTCTTGATGTAGGCATACTTCCAGAACTACATCTTCCAAGAACCACTTGATGTAGGCTTACCCCGAGAACTACATCTTCCGAGAACCTCTTGATGTAGGCATACCTTCAGAACTACATTTTTCAAGCATCTCTTAATGTAAGCATTCTCCCAGAGCTACATCTCCCGAGAACCTCTTGAGGTAGGCATTCCCCCAGATCTACATCTTCCAAGAACCGTTACCTTGCCCACAAAGTGGCAGGCTCTTGGGAGTCAAAGAACCGGTATTGTGTTGCAGCATTTTAAAAAGGATAAAATGTGTTAATTATAATATATTGCTGAGGGGTAGTGATGTTTTATTTTTCCTGCTATGCTCGGATTTAGCAATGTACTGCATTTCTTTCAAGCATAACCTTCCAACTTTTGTCCCACACGCTGCCTCACCAATAACAATGTCTGCCATTAGTTTGTCATTCTATTATATTCCAACGCCCGTCATTCTCTGGTTTGACCATTAAAAACATGTCACCTCCAACCCTCCACGTCTCTTTCTTGTCTACCCATCGCATTGACTCGGGTTAATGTTTGCAGTTTTCTTTCTCTTTTGTTGTCAAAAATATCCAATACACATTTACGCGCAGCAAAAACAAAGCACGCCATTGTTAATACCCGCTAAAAGGTCAATTCTGCAATGACAGGTAGTCAATAATTATTCATTCAAAAGCAACTTAAGCAGAAGAAGCTTGTGTCATCAGAGCGGCGGCACCATGTCCTTCGCTGCTCTTCAACTTCTGCTGCTGGGAAAGGTTGTAGGTGGGAGAAGTTGAGAAATCATTTTGTAAATCTTTCCAAACTTTATAGTTAATAGTACATTACATGGGAAAAAGTCTGGACACCTGAACACCATTGCCGATATGAGCCATTCCAAAACCATGGCCATTAATGTTGGGTTGCCCCACCACGTGTGTGGCTATAACATCCTCCACCCCTTTAGGAAGATTCCACAAGATTTTGGAGGGTGTCAGTGGGAATTCGGGCCCATTTGGAGGTCAAGTTCTGATGTTGGATCAGAAGACTTGGCGCACACGTTGGGCACCAGAAAAAAGACCGTACTCACATGTTGGGCACCAGAAAAAAGACCATGCTGGGCCTCAGGTTGGGCACCAGAAAAAGATCTGGCTCTTATGTTGGATCACACGTTGGTCACCAGAAAAAAGACCTCGCCCCCATGTTGGGCACCAGAAAAAAAGACCATGCTCACATGTTGGGCACCAGAAAACGATCTGGCTCTTATGTTGGATCACACATTGGGCACCAGAAAAAAGACCTCGCCCACATGTTGGCCCTCAGGTTGGGCACCAGAAAAAAGACCTGGCGGCTCACATGTTGGGCCTCATGTTGGCCACCAGAGAAAATATCTGGCTCACATGTTGGGCCTCAGGTTGGGCACCAGAAAAAAGCCTGGCTCTTATGTTGGATCACACGTTGGGCACCAGAAAAAAGACCTCGCCAACATGTTGGGCCTCAGGTTGGGCTCCAGAAAAAAGACCTGGTGGCTCACATGTTGGGCACCAGAAAAAATATCTGGCTCACATGTTGGGCCTCAGGTTAGGCACCAGAAAAAAGCCTGTTTTCTTTTGTTGGATCACACGTTGGGCACCAGAAATAAGACCTCGCCCACATGTTGAGCACTAGAAAAAAGACCTGGCTCACATGTTGGGCACCAGAAAAAAACCTACGCTCACATGTTAAGCCTTAAGTTGGGTACCAGAAAAAAGACCTGGCTTGCAGTCAACGTTCCAACTCATCCCAAAGGTGTTCAGTTTGGTTGAGGTCAGGGCTCTGTGCAGGACACTCAAGTTCCTCCTTCCATCGCACCTAAATGAGCTTGTTGGACATCCCATTCCAAAACCATGGCCATTAATGTTGGGTTGCCCCACCACTTTTGTGGCTATAACATCCTCCACCCCTTTAGGAAGATTCCATAAGATTTTGGAGGGTGTCTGTGGGAATTTGGGCCCATTTGGAGGTCAAGTACTGATGTTGAATGAGAAGACCTCGCCCACACGTTGGGCACCAGAAAAAAGACCCAGCTCACATGTTGGGTCTCATGTTGGGCACCAGAAAAAAGACCTGGCTCTTATGTTGGATCACACGTTGGGCACCAGAAAAAAGACCTCGCCCACATGTTGGGCCTTATGTTGGGCACCAACAGGGGGGGGCGAGTTGTGTGCTGAGGGGCGAGTTGTGTGTTGAGGGGTGAGTTGTGTGTTGAGGGGCGAGTTGTGCGTTGAGGGGTGAGTTGTGCTTTGAGGGTCGAGTTGTGCGTTGAGGGGTGAGTTGTGCTTTGAGGGGCGAGTTGTGTGTTGAGGGACGAGTTGTGTGTTGAGGGGCGAGTTGTGCGTTGAGGGGCGAGTTGTGTATTGAGGGGCGAGTTGTGTGTTGAGGGGTGAGTTGTGTGTTGAGGGGTGAGTTGAGTGTTGAAGGGCGAGTTGTGTGTTGAGGGGTGAGTTGTGCGTTGAGGGGCGAGTTGTGTGTTGAGGGGCGAGTTGTGTGTTGTGTGTTGAGGGGTGAGTTGTGTGTTGAGGGGTGAGTTGTGTGTTGAGGGGCGAGTTGTGTGTTGAGGGGTGAGTTGTGTGTTGAGGGGTGAGTTGTGTGTTGAGGGGCGAGTTGTGTGTTGAGGGGTGAGTTGTGTGTTGAGGGGTGAGTTGTGTGTTGAGGGGCGAGTTGTGTGTTGAGGGGCGAGTTGTGCGTTGAAGGGTGAGTTGTGCGTTGAGGGGCGAGTTGTGTGTTGAGGGGCGAGTTGAGTGTTGAGGGGCGAGTTGTGTGTTGAGGGGCGAGTTGTGCGTTGAGGGGTGAGTTGTGTGTTGAGGGGCGAGTTGTGTGTTGAGGGGCGAGTTGAGTGTTGAGGGGCGAGTTGTGTGTTGAGGGGTGAGTTGTGTGTTGAGGGGTGAGTTGTGCGTTGAAGGGCGAGTTGTGTGTTGAGGGGTGAGTTGTGTGTTGAGGGGCGAGTTGTGTGTTGAGGGGCGAGTTGAGTGTTGAGGGGTGAGTTGTGCGTTGAAGGGCGAGTTGTGTGTTGAGGGGTGAGTTGTGTGTTGAGGGGCGAGTTGTGTGTTGAGGGGCGAGTTGAGTGTTGAGGGGCGAGTTGTGTGTTGAGGGGCGAGTTGTGTGTTGAGGGGCGAGTTGAGTGTTGAGGGGCGAGTTGTGTGTTGAGGGGCGAGTTGTGTGTTGAGGGGTGAGTTGTGTGTTGAGGGGTGAGTTGTGTGTTGAGGGGCGAGATGTGTGTTGAGGGGCGAGTTGTGTGTTGAGGGGCAAGTTGTGCGTTGAAGGGCGAGTTGTGTGTTGAGGGGTGAGTTGTGTGTTGAGGGGTGAGTTGTGCGTTGAGGGGCGAGATGTGTGTTGAGGGGCGAGTTGTGCGTTGAGGGGTGAGTTGTGTGTTGGGGGGTGAGTTGTGTGTTGAGGGGCGAGTTGTGTGTTGAGGGGTGAGTTGTGTGTTGAGGGGTGAGTTGTGTGTTGAGGGGTGAGTTGTGTGTTAAGGGGCGAGTTGTGTGTTGAGGGGTGAGTTGTGTGTTGAGGGGTGAGTTGTGTGTTGAGGGGTGAGTTGTGTGTTGAGGGGCGAGTTGTGTGTTGAGGGGCGAGTTGAGTGTTGAGGGGCGAGTTGTGCGTTGAAGGGCGAGTTGTGTGTTGAGGGGTGAGTTGTGTGTTGAGGGGCGAGTTGTGTGTTGAGGGGCGAGTTGAGTGTTGAGGGGCGAGTTGTGTGTTGAGGGGCGAGTTGAGTGTTGAGGGGCGAGTTGTGTGTTGAGGGGTGAGTTGTGTGTTGAGGGGTGAGTTGTGTGTTGAGGGGTAAGTTGTGTGTTGAGGGGCGAGTTGTGTGTTGAGGGGCGAGTTGTGTGTTGAGGGGTGAGTTGTGTGTTGAGGGGCGAGATGTGTGTTGAGGGGCGAGTTGTGTGTTGAGGGGCAAGTTGTGCGTTGAAGGGCGAGTTGTGTGTTGAGGGGTAAGTTGTGTGTTGAGGGGTGAGTTGTGCGTTGAGGGGTGAGTTGTGTGTTGAGGGGCGAGTTGTGCGTTGAGGGGTGAGTTGTGTGTTGAGGGGCGAGTTGTGTGTTGAGGGGCGAGTTGTGTGTTGAGGGGTGAGTTGTGTGTTGAGGGGTGAGTTGTGTGTTGAGGGGTGAGTTGTGTGTTAAGGGGCGAGTTGTGTGTTGAGGGGGCGAGTTGTGTGTTGAGAGGTGAGTTGTGTGTTGAGGGTGAGTTGTGTGTTGAGGGGCGAGTTGTGTCCATGGGGGTATTAGCAGGGATCGGAGCGCAATGCTCTGCGCCCCGAGACCGCCCCTTATTGAAGCCTATCAGAGCCTCTGTCTCCAATCAGGTGCTTCAGAGAAAACGCCCCCCACCATTGGGATATATACGTCCGGTGTCCTGAAAGGGCCTGGACACATGAATAGGGGGTGGTGCTGTGCATGAATCTATCCGTTTTACCATATAGGGGGGGGAGGGAGTGGAGAGGAGAGAGGGGGGCGGCCCTAATGGACGGGACGGCACTGCTGACCGCCCCTCCCACCAGCCATGATCTGCCTGCATTGCATAGAGAGGCACAGAGACCCCGTGATGACATCACAGTGTATAAAATAATTTATGCAATGAAAATTTTACAGATCCACCAATCTGTTCCTTTGTAATCCCCATCATAGAGTCCCTCATTGCAGAGTCCCCCCTAATGCTGAGTCCCCATTCATAAAAGTCCTCCCATCACAGAGTCCCCGATCACAGAGTCCCCATTCATAGAGCCCCCCGATCACAGAGTCCCCATTTATAGAGTCCCTCCATCACAGAGTCCCCATTCATAGAGTCCCCATTTATAGAGTCCCTCCATCACAGAGTCCCCGTTCATAGAGTCCACATCACAGAGTCCACATTCATAGAGTCCCCCCATCACAGAGTCCCCATTCATAGGGTCCCAACATCACAGAGTCCCCATTCATAGAGTCCCCCCCATTACAGAGTCCCCCATCAAAGAGTCCCCATTCATAGATTCCCACTATCACAGAGTCCCCATTCATAGGGTCCCCCTCATCACAGAGTCCCCATTCATAGAGTCCCCCCATCACAGAGTCCCCATTCATAGAGTCCCCCCATCACAGAGTCCCCATTCATAGAGCCCCCCCCATCGCAAAGGCCCCATTCATAGAGCCCCCCCCAACGCAGAGTCCCCATTCATAGAGCCCCCCCCATCACAGAGTCCCCATTCATAGAGTCCCCCCATCACAGAGTCCCCATTCATAGAGCCCCCCCCATCGCAGAGTCCCCATTCATAGGGTCCCACCATCACAGAGTCCCCATTCATAGGGTCCCCCCATCACAGAGTCCCCCATTACAGAGTCCCCCCATCACAGAGTCCCCATTCATAGAGTCCCTCCATTCAGAGAGTCCCCCCATCACAAAGTCCCTATTCATAGAGTCCCCCATTCATAGAGTCCCCCTTCACAGAGTCCCCATTCATAGAGTCCCCCCCATCACAGAGTCCCTATTCATAGAGTCCCCCATCACAGAGTCCTCACATCACAAAGTCCCCATTCACAGAGTCCCCCATTACAGAGTCCCCATTCATAGTGTCCCCCATTCATAGAGTCCCCCCATCACAAAGTCCCCATTCACAGAGTCCCCCATCACAGAGTCCCCATTCATAGAGTCCCCCATCACAGAGTCCCAATTCATAGAGTCCCCCATCACAGAGTCCCCACATCACAGAGTCCCCATTCATAGAGTCCCCCCATCACAGAGTCCCCCCATCACAGAGTCCCCATTCATAGAGTCCCCCATCACAGAGTCCCCATTCACAGACTCCCCCCATCACAGAGTCCCCATTCATAGAGTCCCCCTTCACAGAGTCCCCATTCATAGAGTCCCACCATCACAGAGTCCCCATTCACAGAGTCCCCCCATCACAGAATCCCCATTCATAGAGTCCCTCCATCACAGAGTCCCCATTCATAGAGTCCCACCATCACAGAGTCCCCATTCATAGAGTCCCACCATCACAGAGTCCCCATTCACAGAGTCCCCCCATCACAGAGTCCCCATTCATAGAGTCCCCATTCATAGAGTCCCCCCATCACAGAGTCCCCCCATCACAGAGTCCCCATTCATAGAGTCCCCCCATCACAGAGTCCCCATTCATAGAGTCCCCATTCATAGAGTCCCCCCATCACAGAGTCCCCCCATCACAGAGTCCCCATTCATAGAGTCCCACCATCACAGAGTCCGCTCTTCCCAACAGAGCCCAACCTTCATCCAGCAGCATGGGAGAGGGAAGGGACTGGGGGGGGGGGGGGTCCTGTATGCCGCTTGCCCTGGATAGGTATCAGGCGTAGCCATGGTGTAGGTGGGACGCCATGGCCCTAGAGCTTGATTGGTAGTTCTGGAGGCCCGCCCTCTTGTACCATGGCCACTCATGACACTGATCTGGGGCAAACCATACCCCGTATTCTCCGCCCCCCAGGGGAACCCAAACAGCCCCCCAATTAATAAATACTGCGTTGGGGTAAGTGCGATTATTTCTGATTGTGGCGGATGGAGCAGCGGGGGCGGGGAGGTCTGACTCTCATGATGTCATCCTTTATTACCACCTGTTGGGTCTTCTTCCACCATGAATACCGTCCATTGTACCCCCCGGCAACCCAATCCATCCTTCATCCATCTCACCGCCCGGGTCACCGGCTGCTCCCTGACCTCCCCCTATGACTGGAGGGACACAAAGCCTGCCGTACAGAACCCCCCCACCCCCCATCCCATCCATAGACCCAGCCAGCCAACCAGAACCGGAGCAGACGGGACTCATGTATCATGTATGTGCAGGTGTCAGCGCCATTCATCGAGGCGCCCGCACATCACCGTATATTAACCTCTTCCATACCGGGACCCCCCTTCCATACTGAGACCCCCTTCCATACCGGGACCCCCCTTCCATACCAGGACCCCCCTTCCATACCGGGACCCCGCCTCCCCCCTTCCATACCGGGACCCCCCTTCCATACCAGGACCCCCCTTCCATACCGGGACCCCGCCTCCCCCCTTCCATACCGGGACCCCCCTTCCATACCGGGACCCCCCTTCCATACCGGGACCCCCCTTCCATACCAGGACCCCCCTTCCATACCGGGACCCCGCCTCCCCCCTTCCATACCGGGACCCCCCCTTCCATACCGGGACCCCCCTTCCATACCGGGACCCCCCTTCCATACTGAGACCCCCTTCCATACCGGGACCCCCCTTCCATACCGGGACCCCCCTTCCATACTGAGACCCCCTTCCATACCGGGACCCCCCTTCCATACTTAGACCCCCTTCCATACCGCCTCCCCCCTTACATACTGAGACCCCCTTCCATACCGGGACCCCTCCTCCCCCTTCCATACTGAGACCCCCTTCCATACCGGGACACCGTCTCCCCCCTTCCATACCGGGACCCCGACCTCCCCCCTTCCATACTTAGACCCCCTTCCATACCGGTACCCCCCTTCCATACCGGGACCCCCTTCCATACCAGGAGCCCGCCTCCCCCCTTCCATACTGAGACCCCCTTCCATACCGGGCCCCCGCCTCCCCCCTTACATACTAAGACCCCCTTCCATACTGAGACCCCCTTCCATACCAGGACCCTCCTTCCATACCGGGACCCCACCTCCCCCCCCCATACCGGGACCCCCCTTCCATACCGGGACCCCCCACCTCCCCCTTCCATACTGAGACCCCCTTCCATACCGGGACCCTCCTTCCATACCGGGACCCCCACCTCCCCCTTCCATACTGAGACCCCCTTCCATACTGGGACCCCCCCTCCCCCTTCCATACTAAGACCCCCTTCCATACCGGGACCCCGCCTCCCCCCTTTCATACTGAGACCCCCTTCCATACCAGGACCCCGCCTCCATACTGGGACCCCCTTCCATACTGAGACCCCCTTCCATACCGGGACCCCCCTTCCATACCAGGACCCCCCTTCCATACCGGGACCCCGCCTCCCCCCTTCCATACCGGGACCCCCCTTCCATACCGGGACCCCCCTTCCATACCGGGACCCCCCTTCCATACCAGGACCCCCCTTCCATACCGGGACCCCGCCTCCCCCCTTCCATACCGGGACCCCCCTTCCATACCGGGACCCCCCCTTCCATACCGGGACCCCCCTTCCATACTGAGACCCCCTTCCATACCGGGACCCCCCCTTCCATACCGGGACCCCCCTTCCATACTGAGACCCCCTTCCATACCGGGACCCCCCTTCCATACTTAGACCCCCTTCCATACCGGGACCCCTCCTCCCCCTTCCATACTGAGACCCCCTTCCATACCGGGACCCCTCCTCCCCCTTCCATACTGAGACCCCCTTTCATACCGGGACACCGTCTCCCCCCTTCCATACCGGGACCCCCCTTCCATACCGGGACCCCGACCTCCCCCCTTCCATACTTAGACCCCCTTCCATACCGGTACCCCCCTTCCATACCGGGACCCCCCCTTCCATACCAGGAGCCCGCCTCCCCCCTTCCATACTGAGACCCCCTTCCATACCGGGCCCCCGCCTCCCCCCTTACATACTAAGACCCCCTTCCATACTGAGACCCCCTTCCATACCAGGACCCTCCTTCCATACCGGGACCCCACCTCCCCCCCCATACCGGGACCCCCCTTCCATACCGGGACCCCACCTCCCCCCCCCATACCGGGACCCCCCTTCCATACCGGGACCCCCCACCTCCCCCTTCCATACTGAGACCCCCTTCCATACCGGGACCCTCCTTCCATACCGGGACCCCCACCTCCCCCTTCCATACTGAGACCCCCTTCCATACTGGGACCCCCCCTCCCCCTTCCATACTAAGACCCCCTTCCATACCGGGACCCCGCCTCCCCCCTTTCATACTGAGACCCCCTTCCATACCAGGACCCCGCCTCCATACTGGGACCCCCTTCCATACCGGGACCCCCCTTCCATACCGGGACCCCGCCTCCCCCTTCCATACTGAGACCCCTTTCCATACCAGGGCCCCCCTCCCCTTCCATACTAAGACCCCCCTTCCTTTCCATACCGGGACCCCCCTTCCATACTGAGACCCCCTCCCATACCGGGACCCCCCTTCCATACCGGGACCCCCACCTCCCCCTTCCATACTGAGACCCCCTTCCATATACCGGGACCCCCCTTCCATAGTGGGACCCCCCTCCCCCTTCCATACAAAGACCCCCCTCCCCTTCCATACCGGGACCCCCCTTCCATACCGGGACACCGCCTCCCCCTTCCATACTGAGACCCCCTTCCATACCAGGACCCCCCTTCCATACTGGGGGGTCGGACCCCCCTCCATACTGGGGACCCCCTTCCATACCGGGACCCCCCTCCTCCCCTTCCATACCGGGAATCCCCCTCCCCTTCCATACCGGGACCCCCCTCCACACTTCCATACCGAGACAACCTCTCCCCCTTCCATACTGTGTCCCCCTTCCATACTGAGACCCCCCTCCCCTTTCACACCAGGACACCGCCTCCCCCCTTCCATACTGAGGCCCCCTTCCATACCGGGACCCCCCTCCATACCAGGAACCCCCTTCCATACCGGGAACCCCCCTTCCATACCGGGACCAATTCTCAGCTTCCAGCGCTGTCACACTTTGAATGACAATTACTCGGTCATGTGACACTGAACACATAGGAAATTTTTATCATTTTTTTCACACAAAAAGAGATTTATTTTGGTTGTATTCAATCATCACTGGGGGGGGGGGGGTAATTTTATGGTAAATAAACCAAAAGCAAATAAAATAAAATAAAATAAAAAAATGGAAAAAAAAGATTTTCTTCGTTGCTATTATAAAATTTTGCACACAGGTAATTTTTCTCCTTCACTGATTTGTAGCACTGATAGGCGGCACTTATGGGCACTGATGAGGAGGCACTGATTGGCACTAATAGGCAGCACTGATGGGCACAGATTGGCACTGGTGTGCGCCTCAGCAGGAGCATGGCGGCGGGGGGATGGGGAGCGCGATCGCTGGAGGTCATCCCAGAACTGGACGGCGGCGCTGTACCCGCCATGTTGATATATCGCAGTCTGCGATTGGTTAAAGTGCAATTTAAAAGCAGAAACGCGTGTTGCGCATCGGAGAAGACTCCCTGCCCCCCCCCCCCCCCCGGCTCAGGTGTCCTTTATTCCATCCAATCACAGGGTGTTAGGTTCCCCTCCCCTCCCCCATCCGGCTATTCTCTTCCCTCATCGGGATTTAAGTAAAAAAAAAATAAGAACATTTTTTAATTGCGTGCGGATAGGTGTGTGGAGTACCTGAGGAAGGGGGAGGGGTCTTGAATCCCCGCCTCTGCAGACAAAGCCCCGGGGGGGTTACAGAAAGATCTTATTGGGACTTAAACGCGTCACGAATCAGTGCAGCCTATCAGTGCCCATCAGTGCAGCCTATCAGTGCTCATCAGTGCCCATCAGGAGAAAAATGTTGTGTGAGAAAAAAGATAAAAATCTCCTATGTGTCACATGACTGAGTAATTGTCATTCAAAGTGTGACATCGCTGAAAGGTGAGAATTGGCCTGGGCAGGAAGAGGGAGGGGGGAGGTGCCCAGTATTGGGGGGGTGGGAGGGGAGGAAGGGGGAGGGGGTGTCCGGTATTGGGGGGGGGCAGGAAGGGGGGAGGGGGTGCCTGGTATTGGGGGGGCAGGAAGGGGGAGGGGGTGCCGGTATTGGGGGGCAGGAAGGGGGGAGGGGGTGCCTGGTATTGGGGGGGCAGGAAGGGGGAGGGGGTGTCCGGTATTGGGGGGGCAGGAAGGGGGAGGGGGTGTCGGTATTGGGGGGCAGGAAGGGGGGAGGGGGTGCCTGGTATTGGGGGGCAGGAAGGGGGAGGGGGTGTCCGGTATTGGGGGGGGCAGGAAGGGGGGAGGGGGTGCCTGGTATTGGGGGGGCAGGAAGGGGGAGGGGGTGTCCGGTATTGGGGGGGCAGGAAGGGGGAGGGGGGTGCATGGTATTGGGGGGCAGGAAGGGGGAGGGGGTGCCCGGTATTGGGGGGCAGGAAGGGGGGAGGGGGTGCCTGGTATTGGGGGGGCAGGAAGGTGGGAGGGGTGCCCGGTATTGGGGGGGCAGGAAGGGGGTGCCCGGTATTGGGGGGGCAGGAAGGTGGGAGGGGGTGTCCGGTATTGGGGGGGGCAGGAAGGGGGTGCCCAGTATTGGGGGCAGGAAGGGGGAGGGGGTGCCCGGAATTGGGGGGGCAGGAAGGTGGGAGGGGGTGCCCGGTATTGGGGGCAGGAAGGGGGGAGGGGGTGCCCGGAATTGGGGGGGCAGGAAGGGGGAGCGATGGAGAGAAAAGCACGAGGTTTAGACACTCCTCCTCCCCAGAGAAGGACCCCCCCTCCCCCCGGGGTGCAAGACTCTGGGCGGGGCATGAAACCAGGCGGACCCCATTCTTTAGGGGAACTTACCTATACAGCCTGCTTAGGACACACCCACTCCTCCAGACTGACACCCGCCCATCAAGACTTTGTAATATTTGCATAACTCCTCCCACTGCTTGCATCAGGGCTCTAGCCGGGCCGGATTCTGAGATGTTTTCCGGAAGCCCCTCCCACCAGCCACAATCTGCCTGCATTTCATAGAGAAGCACAGAGACCCAGTGATGACATCACAAGGACTACAGTAAGGTACGTAATGAGAAGAGAGGGAAGCCCTTCTGAGACTCCGCCCACTGCTTGCATCAGGAGGACCCTCACTGACTCCTCCCACCACAAAGATCTGCCTGCAGATCCCATCTCCCCATCTCTCTGCCCCACATCATTCTGATCCCTCCATCCTGCCTATCCTTCCGCTCCAATCCCATCACCCCCATCCCTCCGCCCCGCAGATCCCATCGCTTCGATCCCCCCACCTTGATCCCTCCGCCCCGCAGATCCCATCGCTTCGATCCCCCCCACCTTGATCCCTCCGCCCCGCAGATCCCATCGCTTCGATCCCCCCACCTTGATCCCTCCGCCCCGCAGATCCCATCGCTTCGATCCCCCCACCTTGATCCCTCCGCCCCGCAGATCCCATCGCTTCGATCCCCCCACCTTGATCCCTCCGCCCCTCAGATCCCATCGCTTCGATCCCCCCACCTTGATCCCTCCGCCCCGCAGATCCCATCGCTTCGATCCCCCCACCTTGATCCCTCCGCCCCGCAGATCCCATCGCTTCGATCCCCCCCACCTTGATCCCTCCGCCCCGCAGATCCCATCGCTTCGATCCCCCCACCTTGATCCCTCCGCCCCGCAGATCCCATCGCTTCGATCCCCTCACCTTGATCCCTCCACCCCGCAGATCCCATCGCTTCGATCCCCCCACCTTGATCCCTCCGCCCCGCAGATCCCATCGCTTCGATCCCCCACCTTGATCCCTCCGCCCCGCAGATCCCATCGCTTCGATCCCCTCACCTTGATCCCTCCACCCCGCAGATCCCATCGCTTCGATCCCCCCACCTTGATCCCTCCGCCCCGCAGATCCCATCGCTTCGATCCCCCCACCTTGATCCCTCCGCCCCGCAGATCCCATCGCTTCGATCCCCCCACCTTGATCCCTCCGCCCCGCAGATCCCATCGCTTCGATCCCCCCACCTTGATCCCTCTGCCCCGCAGATCCCATCGCTTCGATCCCCCCACCTTGATCCCTCCCCCCTGCAGATCCCATCGCTTCGATCCCTCCACCTTGATCCCTCCGCCCCGCAGATCCCATCGCTTCGATCCCCCCACCTTGATCCCTCTGCCCCGCAGATCCCATCGCTTCGATCCCCCCACCTTGATCCCTCCCCCCTGCAGATCCCATCGCTTCGATCCCCCACCTTGATCCCTCTGCCCTGCAGATTCCATAACTTCGATCCCCCCCACCTTGATCCCCCCGCCCTGCAGATCCCATCGCTTCGATCCCCTCCACCTTGATCCCTCTGCCTCTCTGCAGATCCCATCGCTTCGATCCCCCCACCTTGATCCCTCCGCCCCGCAGATCCCATCGCTTCGATCCCCCACCTTGATCCCTCCGCCCTGCAGATCCCATCGCTTCGATCCCCTCCACCTTGATCCCTCCGCCCCGCAGATCCCATCGCTTCGACCCCCCCCCACCTTGATCCCTCCGCCCCGCAGATCCCATCGCTTCGATCCCCCACCTTGATCCCTCCCCCCTGCAGATCCCATCGCTTCGATCCCCCCACCTTGATCCCTCCTCCCCGCAGATCCCATCGCTTCGATCCCCCCACCTTGATCCCTCCGCCCTGCAGATCCCATCGCTTCGATCCCCCCACCTTGATCCCTCCCCCCTGCAGATCCCATCGCTTCGATCCCCCCACCTTGATCCCTCCCCCCTGCAGATCCCATCGCTTCGATCCCCCCACCTTGATCCCTCCGCCCCACAGATCCCATCGCTTCGATCCCCCCACCTTGATCCCTCCGCTCCGCAGATCCCATCGCTTCGATCCCCTCCACCTTGATCCCTCCGCCCCACAGATCCCATCGCTTCGATCCCCCCCACCTTGATCCCTCCGCCCCGCAGATCCCATCGCTTCGATCCCCCCACCTTGATCCCTCTGCCCTGCAGATTCCATAACTTCGATCCCCCCCACCTTGATCCCCCCGCCCCGCAGATCCCATCGCTTCGATCCCCCTACCTTGATCCCTCCGCCCCGCAGATCCCATCGCTTCGATCCCCTCCACCTTGATCCCTCCTCCCCGCAGATCCCATCGCTTCGATCCCCTCCACCTTGATCCCTCCGCCTCCCTGCAGATCCCATCGCTTCGATCTCCCCCCACCTTGATCCCTCCGCCCCGCAGATCCCATCGCTTCGATCCCCCACCTTGATCCCTCCGCCCTGCAGATCCCATCGCTTCGATCCCCCCACCTTGATCCCTCTGCCTCCCTGCAGATCCCATCGCTTCGATCCCCCCACCTTGATCCCTCCTCCCCGCAGATCCCATCGCTTCGATCCCTCACCTTGATCCCTCCGCCCCGCAGATCCCATCGCTTCGATCCCCCCACCTTGATCCCTCCGCCCCGCAGATCCCATCGCTTCGATCCCCCCATCTTGATCCCTCCGCCCTGCAGATCCCATTGCTTCGATCCCCCACCTTGATCCCTCCCCCCTGCAGATCCCATCGCTTCGATCCCCCCACCTTGATCCCTTCGCCCCGCAGTTCCCATCGCTTCGATCCCCCCACCTTGATCCCTCCGCTCCGCAGATCCCATCGCTTCGATCCCCCCCACCTTGATCCCTCCGCCCCGCAGATCCCATCGCTTCGATCCCCCCCACCTTGATCCCTCTGCCTCCCTGCAGATCCCATCGCTTCGATCCCCTCCACCTTGATCCCTCCGCCCTGCAGATCCCATCACTTCGATCCCCCACCTTGATCCCTCCGCCCCGCAGATCCCATCGCTTCGATCCCCTCCACCTTGATCCCTCCGCCCCGCAGATCCCATCGCTTCGATCCCCTCCACCTTGATCCCTCCGCCCTGCAGATCCCATCGCTTCGATCCCCCCACCTTGATCCCTCCGCCCCGCAGATCCCATCGCTTCGATCCCCCACCTTGATCCCTTTGCCCCGCAGATCCCATCGCTTCGATCCCCTCCACCTTGATCCCTCCGCCCCGCAGATCCCATTGCTTCGATCCCCCCCCCTTGATCCCTCCGCCCTGCAGATCCCATCGCTTCGATCCCCCACCTTGATCCCTCCGCCCCGCAGATCCCATCGCTTCGATCCCCCCACCTTGATCCCTCCGCCCCGCAGATCCCATCGCTTCGATCCCCCCACCTTGATCCCTCTGCCTCCCTGCAGATCCCATTGCTTCGATCCCCCACCTTGATCCCTCCGCCCTGCAGATCCCATCACTTCGATCCCCCACCTTGATCCCTCCGCCCCGCAGATCCCATCGCTTCGATCCCCTCCACCTTGATCCCTCCGCCCCGCAGATCCCATCGCTTCGATCCCCCACCTTGACCCCTCCGCCCCGCAGATCCCATCGCTTCGATCCCCCCCACCTTGATCCCTCCACCCCGCAGATTCCATAATTTCGATCCCCCACCCCTTGATCCCTCCGCCCCGCAGATCCCATCGCTTCGATCCCCCCACCTTGATCCCTCCGCCCCGCAGATTCCATAATTTCGATCCCTCCACCTTGATCCCTCCGCCCCGCAGATCCCATCGGTTCGATCCCCCCACCTTGATCCCTCCGCCCCGCAGATCCCATCACTTCGATCCCCCACCTTGATCCCTCCGCCCCGCAGATCCCATCGGTTCGATCCCCCACCTTGATCCCTCCGCCCCGCAGATCCCATCGCTTCGATCCCCCCACCTTGATCCCTTTGCCCCGCAGATTCCATTGCTTCGATCCCCCCACCTTGATCCCTCCGCCCCGCAGATCCCATCGCTTCGATCCCCCACCTTGATCCCTCCGCCCCGCAGATCCCATCGCTTCGATCCCCCACCTTGACCCCTCCGCCCCGCAGATCCCATCGCTTCGATCCCCCCACCTTGATCCCTCCGCCCCGCAGATCCCATCGCTTCGATCCCCTCCACCTTGATCCCTCCGCCCTGCAGATCCCATCGCTTCGATCCCCTCCACCTTGATCCCTCCGCCCTGCAGATCCCATTGCTTCGATCCCCCCACCTTGATCCCTCCGCCCCGCAGATCCCATTGCTTCGATCCCCCCACCTTGATCCCATCGCTTCGATCCCCCCACCTTGATCCCTCCGCCCCGCAGATCCCATCGCTTCGATCCCCCCACCTTGATCCCATCGCTTCGATCCCCCCACCTTGATCCCTCCGCCCTGCAGATTCCATAACTTCGATCCCCCCCACCTTGATCCCCCCGCCCCGCAGATCCCATCGCTTCGATCCCCCCACCTTGATCCCTCCCCCCTGCAGATCCCATCGCTTCGATCCCCCCACCTTGATCCCTCCACCCCGCAGATCCCATCGCTTCGATCCCCCCCTTGATCCCTCCGCTCCGCAGATCCCATCGCTTCGATCCCCCCCCTTGATCCCCCCCCTTGATCCCTCCATACTGCAGATCCCATCGCTTCGATCCCCCCCTTGATCCCTCCACCCCGCAGATCCCATCGCTTCGATCCCCCCCCCCCCTTGATCCCCCCCCCCCCCTTGATCCCTCCGCCCCGGCGCGGTGCTGATTTGGAATTTCTGGATCTGGCCGGGTTCTCGGTGGCGGGTGATTCATTATTCATTTGTCACGGATCTCTTTGTTTGCACATCTGCGCAGATTATGGAGCATTGTGAGGAGTTGGCAGGCGAAGCGCGTTGCACAATCTTATCTGGGAATCCGGTAGCCGCGTTTCACATCATCTCTACATACCTGTGTAGTCATGTGTGACCCCCCCCCCCCCCCCCATCAGACCCGAGGAAGGAGATCTTATCCCCCATTTAAAAAGCCCAACACCCAATTTACATGAAGATCGAAAAATCATGATCCCGGCCCCCCCATGGAAATAAAAAAATTGGAATTTCACAGCGACGCCTCCCCCACAATCCCCGCGGTCCAACCCCTCCCCCGTCCTCGCTGGGGTTCAATCATTCCCCCGTGTCATTAAACTGAATTCCTGTCATTGAAGGAAAGTGTAGAAAATAGCGACCCCTGGAGGCATCTCACTGCTATTGCTGGGAGGAGACCCATTTCCCGGGACAGACGGCTTCTACTCCCCCGAGGAGCGAGGACCCCCAGCATGTCCATGGATTGGAAGCACCACACCCCCAAGGAGCGAGGACTTCCCCAGCATGTCCATGGATTGGAAGCGCCACACCCCCGAGGAGCGAGGACCCCCACCATGTCCATGGATTGGAGCGCCACACCCCCGAGGAGCGAGGACTTCCCCAGCATGTCCATGGATTGGAAGCACCACACCCCCAAAGAGCGAGGACTTCCCAAGATTGTACATGGATTGGGAGCGCCACACCCCCGAGGAGCGAGGAGCGACCCCCACCATGTCCATTGTTTGGAAGCGCCACACCCCCGAGGAGCGAGGACTTCCCAAGATTGTCCATGGATTGGGAGCGCCACACCCCCGAGGAGCGAGGACTTCCCCAGCATATCCATGGATTGGAAGCACCACACCCCCAAGGAGCGAGGACTTCCCCAGCATGTCCATGGATTGGAAGCACCACACCCCCGAGGAGCGAGGACCCCCACCATGTCCATGGATTGGAAGCAACACACCCCTGAAGAGCGAGGACTTCCCAAGATTGTCCATGGATTGGGAGCGCCACACCCCCGAGGAGCGAGGAGCAACCCCCCACCATGTCCATTGATTGGAAGCGCCACACCCCCGAGGAGCGAGGACTTCCCAAGATTGTCCATGGATTGGGAGCGCCACACCCCCGAGGAGCGAGGACTTCCCCAGCATATCCATGGATTGGAAGCGCCACCCCCCCCGAGGAGCGAGGACTTCCCCAGCATGTCCATGGATTGGAAGCACCACACCCCCGAGGAACGAGGAGCCCCAGCATGTCCATTGATTGGGAGCGCCACACCCCCGAGGAACGAGGATCGACCCCCACCATGTCCATGGATTGGAAGAGCCACACCCCCGCTAAGAGGTCCAGATACGAATTTATCCGAATAAACGTCAGGGGGACAATCTAAAAGAGTAACGCGTTTCAGGGGTCCAAGAGCACCCCGCTCATCTTCCCACTGATCACCAATGTAAGGAACATTCTTCCCACTGATCACCAATGTAAGGAACATTCTTCTCACTGATCACCAATGTAAGGGACATTCTTCTCACTGATAACCAATGTAAGGGACATTCTTCCCACTGATCACCAATGTAAGGGACATTCTTCTCACTGATCACCAATGTAAGGGACATTCTTCTCACTGATCACCAATGTAAGGGACATTCTTCCCACTGATCACCAATGTAAGGAACATTCTTCTCACTGATCACCAATGTAAGGAACATTCTTCCCACTGATCACCAATGTAAGGAACATTCTTCCCACTGATCACCAATGTAAGGAACATTCTTCTCACTGATCACCAATGTAAGGGACATTCTTCCCACTGATCACCAATGTAAGGGACATTCTTCCCACTGATCACCAATGTAAGGAACATTCTTCTCACTGATCACCAATGTAAGGGACATTCTTCCCACTGATCACCAATGTAAGGGACATTCTTCTCACTGATCACCAATGTAAGGGACATTCTTCTCACTGATCACCAATGTAAGGGACATTCTTCCCACTGATCACCAATGTAAGGAGCATTCTTCTCACTGATCACCAATGTAAGGAACATTCTTCCCACTGATCACCAATGTAAGGAACATTCTTCTCACTGATCACCAATGTAAGGAACATTCTTCTCACTGATCACCAATGTAAGGGACATTCTTCTCACTGATCACCAATGTAAGGAACATTCTTCTCACTGATCACCAATGTAAGGGAACATTCTTCCCACTGATCACCAATGTAAGGGAACATTCTTCTCACTGATCACCAATGTAAGGAACATTCTTCTCACTGATCACCAATGTAAGGGACATTCTTCTCACTGATCACCAATGTAAGGGACATTCTTCTCACTGATCACCAATGTAAGGGACATTCTTCTCACTGATCACCAATGTAAGGGACATTCTTCTCACTGATCACCAATGTAAGGAACATTCTTCCCACTGATCACCAATGTAAGGGACATTCTTCCCACTGATCACCAATGTAAGGGACATTCTTCCCACTGATCACCAATGTAAGGGACATTCTTCTCACTGATCACCAATGTAAGGGACATTCTTCTCACTGATCACCAATGTAAGGGACATTCTTCTCACTGATCACCAATGTAAGGGACATTCTTCTCACTGATCACCAATGTAAGGGACATTCTTCCCACTGATCACCAATGTAAGGGACATTCTTCTCACTGATCACCAATGTAAGAGACATTCTTCCCACTGATCACCAATGTAAGAGACATTCTTCTCACTGATCACCAATGTAAGGGACATTCTTCTCACTGATCACCAATGTAAGGGACATTCTTCTCACTGATCACCAATGTAAGGGACATTCTTCCCACTGATCACCAATGTAAGGGACATTCTTCTCACTGATCACCAATGTAAGGGACATTCTTCCCACTGATCACCAATGTAAGGGACATTCTTCTCACTGATCACCAATGTAAGGGACATTCTTCTCACTGATCACCAATGTAAGGGACATTCTTCTCACTGATCACCAATGTAAGGGACATTCTTCTCACTGATCACCAATGTAGGGAACATTCTTCTCACTGATCACCAATGTAAGGGACATTCTTCCCACTGATCACCAATGTAAGGAACATTCTTCTCACTGATCACCAATGTAAGGGACATTCTTCTCACTGATCACCAATGTAAGGAACATTCTTCTCACTGATCACCAATGTAAGGGACATTCTTCCCACTGATCACCAATGTAAGGGACATTCTTCTCACTGATCACCAATGTAAGGAACATTCTTCCCACTGATCACCAATGTAAGGAACATTCTTCTCACTGATCACCAATGTAAGGGACATTCTTCCCACTGATCACCAATGTAAGGGACATTCTTCCCACTGATCACCAATGTAAGGAACATTCTTCTCACTGATCACCAATGTAAGGGACATTCTTCTCACTGATCACCAATGTAAGGGACATTCTTCCCACTGATCACCAATGTAAGGGACATTCTTCCCACTGATCACCAATGTAAGGGACATTCTTCCCACTGATCACCAATGTAAGGGACATTCTTCCCACTGATCACCAATGTAAGGGACATTCTTCTCACTGATCACCAATGTAAGGAACATTCTTCTCACTGATCACCAATGTAAGGGACATTCTTCCCACTGATCACCAATGTAAGGGACATTCTTCCCACTGATCACCAATGTAAGGGACATTCTTCCCACTGATCACCAATGTAAGGGACATTCTTCTCACTGATCACCAATGTAAGGGACATTCTTCCCACTGATCACCAATGTAAGGAACATTCTTCCCACTGATCACCAATGTAAGGAACATTCTTCCCACTGATCACCAATGTAAGGGACATTCTTCCCACTGATCACCAATGTAAGGGACATTCTTCTCACTGATCACCAATGTAAGGGACATTCTTCCCACTGATCACCAATGTAAGGGACATTCTTCTCACTGATCACCAATGTAAGGGACATTCTTCTCACTGATCACCAATGTAAGGGACATTCTTCTCACTGATCACCAATGTAAGGGACATTCTTCTCACTGATCACCAATGTAAGGGACATTCTTCTCACTGATCACCAATGTAAGGGACATTCTTCTCACTGATCACCAATGTAAGGAACATTCTTCTCACTGATCACCAATGTAAGGGACATTCTTCCCACTGATCACCAATGTAAGGGACATTCTTCTCACTGATCACCAATGTAAGGGACATTCTTCCCACTGATCACCAATGTAAGGAACATTCTTCTCACTGATCACCAATGTAAGGGACATTCTTCTCACTGATCACCAATGTAAGGGACATTCTTCTCACTGATCACCAATGTAAGGGACATTCTTCTCACTGATCACCAATGTAAGGGACATTCTTCCCACTGATCACCAATGTAAGGAACATTCTTCTCACTGATCACCAATGTAAGAGACATTCTTCTCACTGATCACCAATGTAAGGGACATTCTTCTCACTGATCACCAATGTAAGGGACATTCTTCTCACTGATCACCAATGTAAGGAACATTCTTCTCACTGATCACCAATGTAAGGAACATTCTTCTCACTGATCACCAATGTAAGGGACATTCTTCTCACTGATCACCAATGTAAGGGACATTCTTCTCACTGATCACCAATGTAAGGGACATTCTTCTCACTGATCACCAATGTAAGGGATATTCCTCTCACTGATCACCATAGTAAGGGACATTCTTCTCACTGATCACCAATGTAAGGGACATTCTTCTCACTGATCACCAATGTAAGAGACATTCTTCCCACTGATCACCAATGTAAGGGACATTCTTCTCACTGATCACCAATGTAAGGGACATTCTTCTCACTGATCACCAATGTAAGAGACATTCTTCTCACTGATCACCAATGTAAGGGACATTCTTCCCACTGATCACCAATGTAAGGGACATTCTTCCCACTGATCACCAATGTAAGGGACATTCTTCTCACTGATCACCAATGTAAGGAGCATTCTTCCCACTGATCACCAATGTAAGGGACATTCTTCCCACTGATCACCAATGTAAGGAACATTCTTCCCACTGATCACCAATGTAAGGGACATTCTTCTCACTGATCACCAATGTAAGGGAAATTCTTCTCACTGATCACCAATGTAAGGGACATTCTTCTCACTGATCACCAATGTAAGGAACATTCTTCTCACTGATCACCAATGTAAGGAACATTCTTCTCACTGATCACCAATGTAAGGGACATTCTTCTCACTGATCACCAATGTAAGGGACATTCTTCCCACTGATCACCAATGTAAGGAACATTCTTCCCACTGATCACCAATGTAAGGAACATTCTTCTCACTGATCACCAATGTAAGGGACATTCTTCCCACTGATCACCAATGTAAGGGACATTCTTCCCACTGATCACCAATGTAAGGAACATTCTTCTCACTGATCACCAATGTAAGGAACATTCTTCTCACTGATCACCAATGTAAGGGACATTCTTCTCACTGATCACCAATGTAAGGGACATTCTTCTCACTGATCACCAATGTAAGGAACATTCTTCTCACTGATCACCAATGTAAGGGACATTCTTCTCACTGATCACCAATGTAAGGAACATTCTTCTCACTGATCACCAATGTAAGGAACATTCTTCTCACTGATCACCAATGTAAGGGACATTCTTCTCACTGATCACCAATGTAAGCAGAGGCGTCTCTAGGGGGGGGCCAGAGGGGGCCCTGACCCCCCCAACATTATGCTGTGCCCCACCATGTGTCCCCCCAAAAAAAAAAAATTTTTTTTTTTTTTTTGCTTTTTTTTTTTTTTTTTTTTTTCGGGCCGCCGCTGAAGTAACAGTCTCTCCTGAGAGGGAGAGCGTCCCCAGTCAGCTCTGCGGGGCATTCCTCCCCCCTCCCTCTGCTCGCTGACACTGCATAATGCGAGCGTTCACACAACCACAGCCGCCCGATCTGCTCCTTCCCCTGCATCCTCATTGGCACGGAGAAGAGCGAGTTGCAGAAAGGACTCCATGAGCACTGTGGGGGAGGGGGGCCCAAGCCTTCATCTCAGTTACTGAAAAAACAGACTGATTTCTCCCGTCCTTAGGACAGGAGAACCAGCCTGTAAATTCCGAGAGTGGTGACTGCAAGCTGAGCCAAGTGTCAGTCTATGACACTCTTTTACAGCCCAGCGAGTCTAGCCACCCCCCCACTCTCCTCACATATGAGCAGGGAGGAATAAAGCTCCTCCTCCTTCTCCTTTCAGTCCCGCCCACACTATCTCGGTGTGCTGTATCTGAAGAGAGGGGATGTGTGTTCAGGAAATATGAAAATCAGCAGCATGTGTGTGAATGATGCCTGAGATTCTAGCCTGGACCGTGGGTATGTGTGTGCACTGCAGACTGCAGTACACTGTAATCAATGAACTGCATTATCTCCATCCCTTCTCTCCCCCATCTGTCTCCCTCCCCCTCTCCTGTTCTTTCAAGACATTCACAATTTACTTTCTGTAACGGTCACCACCGTTTAAGATATTCCAATCCATCGCCCCATGACAGGTTATCCGACAGTCCGACAGACATCAGACACAACCCATTTCATTTCCCAGAATAAACGAGACAAAACAAGCTCTGGTACTGGCTCCAAAATGAATGAATGAATCCTTTAATGGTAACTTAGCTTTGTTATATACAGTACAAGCATGTTACAGTTAATCACAGGGACAAAGACACACTCCACCCACACATCACACAATGGGGGGCTTCATACACATTATTTTAGATAATAACATTCCGATGAGTTAATTACTACTTATTACCCAGACGGTCTGGCTCCGCATTTAGAGGGGTTAATTACTACAGCTTGACACATTCACATTCCACATCTGAACAGTGTCATTAGCATACACAATGAACAGGTCTTAGGAGAAGACCTAATTAGCACAATGGACACAAAACAGTATTAGCATCACACAAAGGAATGTCTAGGAGCAGACTCAATTAACACCTCAAAAGCATGTGTCCCCCCCATTGAATGAAAACACTCTATTGACCTGTCGGAGTCAGACTTTAACAACTTGTAATATTTCAAGATATCCTGCAATACATGAATTATCAGTAATGTCCCATCTCATGTAATTTATAATTATCATTTCTCAGTCACCCTATGCCCAAAAGGGCATAGTGACGCTGGCACAGGAGTAAACGCCATCCTTCAAAAGTCTCTGGGTGTCACGGGCCATTCTGTTACACTTTCACTTTCAGTTAGGCAGGTAATATACAATGCAATTTTTTTTCCTACATCCACAGTTTGCAGGAAAGAAACTTGCATGATTCCCCCATCAACACAAACAGTGCTGACGGGAATATCCCTCCTGCCCAGCAATTGTATTCTATACAGCAACCACTGGTGATAATCATAAGAGAATCTGCTCATTAATGGTTCAAATCTCAGCCAGTTCCTGCTGAACCAGCTGAGATTTAAAATGTCTATGGCTGGTCTTAGCTCTTAGGCAGCCCATACATTGATCACTATTTTTCATTCAACTATTAGGTTGAATAAAAAAAAAAAAGAAATGATCCAATTCCCCCATCTACACATTATAGGTGGATGGGGGAATCGTCCCAGTGTGGACCAGTGCAGGAACAACCAGAGTTACTGTCCTGTCCCGGCTATTCACAGCACTGGTCTCTGTCTCCATGGCAGCGGCGGCAGGACATTGGAACCCAGAGCTGGTTACTTTATGGGGCTGATGTACAGGAGGGCCAGCACAATTTGTTGTTAGAGATGGGCTGGGCATGTTCAAAATTCCACATGCCAGAGCCTGCCAGGAAGCCCACACTGCACAGCGCTAATCACAGGCAGTGAGACATTTCTCGGTCCGCAGCTGCACAGATCAGGAAAGGTCTCACTGCCTGTGATTAGCGATGTGGAGTGTCGGCTTCCTGGCGGGATCGGGCATGTGGGATTTCAAACACACCCGAGCCCATCTCTATTGGTTGTAGACAGTTGAGCTCCCTGCAGGTTGCTTAGCAGCAGTGGACCCTTCTCTGACATGCTGATCGGGATGCAATCCAGGTGATGCTCTTAATCAAATCCTAGTGTTAAATATTAGTGATTTTATTGATCAAAGCCCACACTTTACAGGCATAGAGCCCACACGGCTGCGGAACATACGTTTGATTATATATATATATATGTGGTTGTACTCTTGATGCTAATAAATATTGTGTTTATTAGATCTGACTGGGAGCATCACCTGGATCACATGCCGATCAGCATGTCAACAGAGAAGGTTATACAGCATTACTGCTGCTAGGTGACCAGCTGGGGGCTCAGCTCTCTATAACCAATAGTGCCAGCCTTCCCCTGCATGCACCCATAATGTCACCAGCACTAGGTCCTAATAGACTGCCGCCCCTGCCAAGGAGACAGACGCCAGACCAGCGCTGTCAATAGCAGGGACAGGACAGCTGGGGAACCCCACAGTGACAGAACACCAGGGCCCGGTGGCAAGACAACCTTTGCAACCCTGAGAGTTCTCTCACTGCTTTGGACCCTTATATTTTCTTGGTGTGCTGGTGACATATATCTCTTGTTTTCTGCCACCCTGGGGGGCCCCAGTATAGTAGGAAGGGAGCTCACGACAGAACATGTAAAAGGGCCCGTTGTGGGATCGTAGTAAAGGGCCCCAGGAGAATTTATATATATATATATATATACTGTATATATATAAAATTGCATTTTATAGTTGGCCCCCCTACTTTTTTCCCTGTCCCCCCATGTGCCCCCCCTAAATATGAAAGCTGGAGACGCCACTGAATGTAAGGGACATTCTTCTCAGGAGTTCCCGGGATCTGAAGGTTTCCTCCATGTCGGGTTGATGAAGGTTCCTCTAGAAGTTTCTTTGTTCTGGTTCTCGGGACGCTTTCACTTAGAGGTCCCCTCCTGTCCTAACCTGTGTCGCTCCCCCCCTCCCCCTCCCTTGGCTCTTAATGGATTGTTTTCTGTAAATCCCGGGGACATGAAGACTCTGAAATCCATCTCACATCTCTCTGGTTTCAACACCATTAATCAAGTCCTCCTGAAGAAGTCACAGGTCCCGACCTCCGACCCCCGCCCAAAGCTTTTACAATGCCCAAGGTGTGGCGGGCTTTCCTCTCGCCACCAAAACATTCCAACCCTGAAATGAAAAACCTCACAAAGTTATTTTTATTGGCAGCTTCTGAATGCCCCCCCCCCCCCCCCCCCGAAACCCGAACCGCTGGTCATCGCCGTCCGACCATGGAAAGGGAACGTCAACGACGTATTGAGTTACTGCGGGAGAAAACGGAGAATCCATGGCGTTTAGTTTGCTCTGCGTATCATCAAACGTTGCCATTTTTCATCCTTTGTTACATCTCAGTGCTGCGGATCTCCTGCAGCTTCCTTGCAGCCACTTCCCGTCCAACATGCGCTTCTTCGCTGTCTACGCGTCTGCATCTTATTTCACCGATTGTTACTTTGTCACTTTGTCTCCACCTTGATTGTCGCCTCTTCCCGGTCCATCCAACAGACATCTCGCTGAATTTTATGATGACCCCCCCCCCCCATGAGAGTTACCAATATTTGAACCCCTTCCCGCCACGCATACGTGTGACAGCACGTCGGTGGGCTTTAACGCCCGTGTTGTCACTTAAACTGTATTACCAAAAGTATTGGGACGCCTGCCTTTACACGCACGTGAACTCTAATGACATCCCAGTCCATGGGCGTAGCATAAGGGGTTGCAGGGGGTCACAATCGCAACCAGGGGGCCGCCATCAGGAATTATGGGGCCCCTTACACAGCTTCAGCAGGCATGGGCCCCCTGGAGCAGAAAACCGGGGGGTGGGGGTGCTGCCGCCTCAAATTGAGAAGCGGGGGGGGGGGCTGCCATGAATTGAGAAGCCCTGGGGACCTCTGGGTCCTTTAATAAAAAGAAAAAAGGAAAATATATGTATACATAAAAAAATTAAAACAAAAATTAAAAAAATATATAAAAAAGGGGGGGGGGGGTTGGCATCCTGGGCCCTGGGGACCTCTCTGGGCCCTTTAATAAAAAGAAAAAAGAAAGGAAAAAAAAATATATATATATAAAAAAAAATAAGACAAAATGTAAATTATATAAATATATATAAAGAAAAGGGGGGGGGGGGGTTGCCATCCGGGGCCCTGGGGACCTCTGGGCCCTTTAATAAAAGGAAAAAAGAAAGAATATATATATATATATATATATATATATATATATAAAAATAAGACAAAAAATTTAATTATATAAATATATATAAAGAAAAGGGGGGGGGGTGCCACCCGAGGCCCTGGGGACATCTGGGCCCTTTAATAAAGAAAATACAATAAAAAATACAATATATAAAAAAAAGGGGGTTTGTCATCCTGGGGGACTGGGGACCCAAAGCAAGATCCATAAAGACATGAATGAGACAAAGGAGGAACTTGACTGGCCTGCACAGAGTCCTGACCTCAACTCCATAGAGCTCCTTTGGGATGAATTAGAGCGGAGACTGCAGGCCAGGCCTTCTCGCCCAACATCAGTGCCTGACCTCACAAATGCTCTTCTGGAAGAATGGTCAAACATTCCCATAGACACCCTCCTCAACCTTGTGGTCGGCCTTCCCAGAAGAGGTGAAGCTGTTATAGCTGCAAAGGGCGGGGCCAACTCAATATTGAACCCTACGAACCAAGACTGGGACACCCCCGATGCAAAAGTTGACCTGGCACCTGGGCTGTTCTCACCCTTCGCTCCTCTCCATTTTAGGAAATGGCTTACAGGTTGTCCCCAGCCAATGAGAATGGAGGGGTGTGGACCGTGGAAGGCAAAGTGGAAGCCCAGTACCTGGAGTGTGGCTGTGGGGCCCTTGGGCAGATCGGAGCTGGACTTTGTGGAGGATATGATAATATGACAGGGAGGCTGCAGGGCCCCTCCCCCCCCTCATTGATGGAAATCCTTCCGCCCAATGACCATCTTATCGGTAGAGGTGAAGACCAATGATGGAAATCCTTCGGCCCAATGATCATCTTATCGGTAGAGGTGAAGACCAATGATGGAAATCCTTCGGCCCAATGATCATCTTATCGGTAGAGGTGAAGAAGACCAATGATGGACATCCTTCCGCCCAATGATCATCTTATCGGTAGAGGTGAAGAAGACCAATGATGGAAATCCTTCCGCCCAATGATCATCTTATCGGTAGAGGTGAAGACCAATGATGGAAATCCTTCCGCCCAATGATCATCTTATCGGTAGAGGTGAAGACCATTGATGGAAATCCTTCCGCCCAATGATCATCTCATCGGTAGAGGTGATGAAGACCAATGTTGGAAATCCTTCCGCCCAATGATCATCTTATCGGTAGAGGTGAAGAAGACCAATGTTGGAAATCCTTCCGCCCAATGATCATCTTATCAGTAGAGGTGAAGACCAATGATGGAAATCCTTCCGCCCAATGATCATCTCATCGGTAGAGGTGAAGACCAATGTTGGAAATCCTTCCGCCCAATGATCATCTTATCGGTAGAGGTGAAGACCAATGATGGAAATCCTTCTGCCCAATGATCATCTTATCGGTAGAGGTGAAGAAGACCAATGTTGGAAATCCTTCCGCCCAATGACCATCTTATCGGTAGAGGTGAAGACCAATGATGCAAATCCTTCCGCCCAATGATCATCTTATCCGTAGAGGTGAAGACCAATTATGGAAATCCTTCCGCCCAATGATCATCTTATCGGTAGAGGTGAAGACCAATGTTGGAAATCCTTCCGCCCAATGATCATCTTATCGGTAGAGGTGAAGACCAATGCTGGAAATCCTTCCGCCCAATGATCATCTTATCGGTAGAGGTAAAGACCAATAATGGAAATCCTTCTGCCCAATGATCATCTTATCGGTAGAGGTGAAGACCAATGATGGAAATCCTTCCGTCCAATGATCATCTTATTGGTAGAGGTGAAGACCAATGTTGTAAATCCCTCCGCCCAATGATCATTATATTGGTAGAGGTGAAGACCAATGATGGAAACCCTTCCGCCCAATGACCATCTCATCGGTAGAGGTGAAGACCAATGATGGAAATCCTTCCGCCCAATGATCATCTCATCGGTAGAGGTGAAGACCAATGATGGAAATCCTTCCGCCCAATGATCATTTTATTGGTAGAGGTGAAGACCAATGTTGGAAATCCTTCCGCCCAATGATCATCTTATCGGTAGAGGTGAAGACCAATGATGGAAATCCTTCCGCCCAATGATCATCTTATCGGTAGAGGTGAAGACCAATGATGGAAATCCTTCCGCCCAATGATCATCTTATCGGTAGAGGTGAAGACCAATGATGGAAATCCTCCTGCCCAATGATCATCTTATCGGTAGAGGTGAAGACCAATGATGGAAATCCTTCCGCCCAATGATCATCTTATCGGTAGAGGTGAAGACCAATGTTGGAAATCTCCGACGTGTCGTTTATTTACTAAGCGCCGTTGGACCCCCGGACTTTGTCCCTCCATCAGCGCTGGGAAACGGCGGGACTTTCTCCTCTATAATTGGCTGTGATTAATGACGTTTTTAGTGAGCAGTAGTAACTGGCAGAATTGACACTGACAGATGGCCTCCTCCTGGACATTCGGGAGGGGTGGTGGGTCATGGGGGCTGAGACGTGTCTGGGCCCAAGGCTAGGACCATGCATTAAGTTAACCGTAACCAACAACTTATGTTCCAAAGTGGTTTTGGCTGAGTTAACAGACAACAGAAGGGTCCCAAATAACTATTATGGGGGGAGGGGGGTGTTGATGGCTAAAAACAGGCAGAAGCCACATCAAAGGGTTAACACAATTGTATAGAACAGAGAGAGGTGGCCAGGCAGGTCTGGGACACTAGAAGAAGGTATACCGAGAAACCTGTGTCTCACGTGTGAAATTTACTACCGCACATATCAGGAAGAACGTAGCCGGTTTAAGGACACACATTTTGATACCTCATGTGGGCATCTGAGCATTACACCTACCCGTATGACAAAGACTATGTGGACCCCCACCAAATGATGGAGTTCAGGGGGTCTCCAGTGAAGGGTTCTGGTAATCCTCCATCATACAAAGACATTGTGAACAATGGCGCTCTATCAACTTTAGAAGCCAAACGTTGGTGGAAACTCAACCATCACAGCTACCTAAAAAGGCAAAAATTAATTGTAGAAACCCGTTCATCCAATCTACCACATAGCTACATGTATGTGTACTCCTGACCATCACACCTACCACATAGCTACATGTATGAGGACTCCTGTCCATCCCATCTATCACATAACTACATGTATGAGGACTCCTGACCATCACATCTACCACATAGCTACATGTATGTGGACTCCTGACCATCCCATCTACCACATAGCTACATGTATGAGGACTCCTGACCATCACATCTACCACATAGCTACATGTATGAGGACTCCTGACCATCCCATCTACCACATAGCTACATGTATGTGGACTCCTGACCATCCCATCTACCACATAGCTACATGTATGAGGACTCCTGACCATCCCATCTACCACATAGCTACATGTATGTGGACTCCTGACCATCCCATCTACCACATAGCTACATGTATGAGGACTCCTGACCATCCCATCTACCACATAGCTACATGTATGAGGACGCCTGACCATCACATCTACCACATAGCTACATGTATGAGGACTCCTGACCATCCCATCTACCACATAGCTACATGTATGTGGACTCCTGACCATCACATCTACCACATAGCTACATGTATGAGGACTCCTGACCATCACATCTACCACATAGCTACATGTATGAGGACTCCTGACCAATACCTGTCCTGGCCGGCCGATACCCGTTTTACCTTGTTGTAGCGCTGGCTCTACACTGCCCCTCAGTGATTAGACACACTGTCCTGCAGGACTGTCCCGGGCAGTCCGGGACACATGGTCACCCTATTTACCACATGGCTTTGTGACAGGCTCTGCCATTGGGTGACCTTCCTATCAGTCTGCATCCCAAAAGTGCTCAAGTGTCCTGCACAGAGCCCTGACCTCAACCCTACTTTTGGAACACCTTTAGTATAAGGTCTTCTCATCTCTAGGTTGTTCAGTAGGTTTGAGGTCATGGAGGAACTCAAGTGTCCTGCACAGAGCCCTGACCTCAGCCCCAACCTCCTCCATGACCTGAAACCTACCGAACAACCTTGGGATGAGAAGTTCTCATCCCAAAAGGGTTCAGTAGGGTTGAGGCTAGGTACTGATGGTTGATAAGAAGACCTTATACCAAAGGTGTTCCAAAAGTAGGGTTGATGTCAGGGCTCTGTACAGGACACTGGAGATTTCTCCATGACCTCAAACCTACTGAGCGCTTTTGGGATGAAAATACCTCATCCCAAAGGTGTTCCATGGGGTTAAGGGCAGATACTGATGTTGGATAAGGAGACCTTATACCAAAGGCCTTCCAAAAGTAGGATTGAGGTCAGGGCTCTGTGCAGGACACTTAAGTTCCTCCACACCAAACTGGTTATACCATTTTTGTATGATGGAGTATTACACGGACACTTCACTGGAGACCCCTGAACTCCATCATTAGGAGGGGGGTCCATATAGGTAGACGTGATAGTCAGGAGTCCTCATACATGTAGCTATGTGGTAGATGGGATGGCCCGGAGTGCTCATACATGTAGCTATGTGGTAGATGGGATGGTCCGGAGTGCTCATACATGTAGCTATGTGGTAGATGAAATGGTCAGGAGTCCTCATACATGTAGCTATGTGGTAGATAGGATGGTCAGGAGTCCTCATACATGTAGCTATGTGGTAGATGGGATGGTCAGGAGTCCACATACATGTAGCTATGTGGTAGATGGGATGGTCAGGAGTCCACATACATGTAGCTATGTGGTAGATAGGATGGTCAGGAGTCCTCATACATGTAGCTATGTGGTAGATGTGATGGTCAGGAGTCCACATACATGTTGCTATGTGGTAGATGTGATGGTCAGGAGTCCACATACATGTTGCTATGTGGTAGATGTGATGGTCAGGAGTCCTCATACATGTAGCTATGTGGTAGATGGGATGGTCCGGAGTGCTCATACATGTAGCTATGTGGTAGATAGGATGGTCAGGAGTCCTCATACATGTAGCTATGTGGTAGATGTGATGGTCAGGCGTCCTCATACATGTAGCTATGTGGTAGATGGGATGGTCAGGAGTCCACATACATGTAGCTATGTGGTAGATAGGATGGTCAGGAGTCCTCATACATGTAGCTATGTGGTACATGGGATGGTCAGGAGTCCTCATACATGTAGCTATGTGGTAGATGTGATGGTCAGGAGTCCACATACATGTTGCTATGTGGTAGATGTGATGGTCAGGAGTCCACATACATGTTGCTATGTGGTAGATGTGATGGTCAGGAGTCCTCATACATGTAGCTATGTGGTAGATGGGATGGTCCGGAGTGCTCATACATGTAGCTATGTGGTAGATGGGATGGACAGGAGTCCTCATACATGTAGCTATGTGGTACATGGGATGGTCAGGAGTCCACATACATGTAGCTATGTGGTAGATGGGATGGTCAGGAGTCCACATACATGTAGCTATGTGGTAGATAGGATGGTCAGGAGTCCTCATACATGTAGCTATGTGGTAGATGTGATGGTCAGGAGTCCACATACATGTTGCTATGTGGTAGATGTGATGGTCAGGAGTCCACATACATGTTGCTATGTGGTAGATGTGATGGTCAGGAGTCCTCATACATGTAGCTATGTGGTAGATGGGATGGTCCGGAGTGCTCATACATGTAGCTATGTGGTAGATGAAATGGTCAGGAGTCCTCATACATGTAGCTATGTGGTAGATAGGATGGTCAGGAGTCCTCATACATGTAGCTATGTGGTAGATGTGATGGTCAGGCGTCCTCATACATGTAGCTATGTGGTAGATGGGATGGTCAGGCGTCCTCATACATGTAGCTATGTGGTAGATAGGATGGTCCGGAGTCCTCATACATGTAGCTATGTGGTAGATGGGATGGTCCGGAGTCCTCATACATGTAGCTATGTGGTAGATGAAATGGTCAGGAGTCCTCATACATGTAGCTATGTGGTACATGTGATGGTCAGGAGTCCTCATACATGTAGCTATGTGGTAGATGGGATGGTCCGGAGTCCCCATACATGTTGCTATGTGGTAGATGTGATGGACAGGAGTCCTCATACATGTAGCTATGTGGTAGATGTGATGGTCAGGAGTCCACATGCATGTAGCTATGTGGTAGATGGGATGGTCCGGAGTGCTCATACATGTAGCTATGTGGTAGATGGGATGGTCCGGAGTGCTCATACATGTAGCTATGTGGTAGATGAAATGGTCAGGAGTCCTCATACATGTAGCTATGTGGTAGATGTGATGGTCAGGAGTCCACATACATGTAGCTATGTGGTAGATGTGATGGTCAGGAGTCCTCATACATGTAGCTATGTGGTAGATGTGATGGTCAGGAGTCCACATACATGTAGCTATGTGGTAGATGTGATGGTCAGGAGTCCACATACATGTTGCTATGTGGTACATGGGATGGTCAGGAGTCCTCATACATGTAACTATGTGGTAGATGGGATGGTCAGGAGTCCACATACATGTTGCTATGTGGTAGATGGGATGGTCAGGAGTCCACATACATGTAGCTATGTGGTACATGGGATGGTCAGAAGTCCTCATACATGTAACTATGTGGTAGATGGGATGGTCAGGAGTCCTCATACATGTAGCTATGTGGTAGATGGGATGGTCAGGAGTCCACATACATGTAGCTATGTGGTAGATGGGATGGTCAGGAGTCCACATACATGTAGCTATGTGGTAGATAGGATGGTCAGGAGTCCTCATACATGTAGCTATGTGGTAGATGTGATGGTCAGGAGTCCACATACATGTTGCTATGTGGTAGATGTGATGGTCAGGAGTCCACATACATGTTGCTATGTGGTAGATGTGATGGTCAGGAGTCCTCATACATGTAGCTATGTGGTAGATGTGATGGTCAGGAGTCCTCATACATGTAGCTATGTGGTAGATGGGATGGTCCGGAGTGCTCATACATGTACCTATGTGGTAGATGGGATGGTCCGGAGTGCTCATACATGTAGCTATGTGGTAGATGGGATGGTCAGGAGTCCTCATACATGTAGCTATGTGGTAGATGTGATGGTCAGGAGTCCACATACATGTAGCTATGTGGTAGATGGGATGGTCAGGAGTCCACATACATGTAAGTATGTGGTAGATGGGATGGTCAGGAGTCCTCATACATGTAGCTATGTGGTAGATGGGATGGTCAGGAGTCCACATACATGTAGCTATGTGGTAGATGGGATGGTCAGGAGTCCACATACATGTAGCTATGTGGTAGATAGGATGGTCAGGAGTCCTCATACATGTAGCTATGTGGTAGATGTGATGGTCAGGAGTCCTCATACATGTAGCTATGTGGTAGATGTGATGGTCAGGAGTCCACATACATGTTGCTATGTGGTAGATGTGATGGTCAGGAGTCCTCATACATGTAGCTATGTGGTAGATGTGATGGTCAGGAGTCCTCATACATGTAGCTATGTGGTAGATGGGATGGTCCGGAGTGCTCATACATGTAGCTATGTGGTAGATGGGATGGTCCGGAGTGCTCATACATGTAGCTATGTGGTAGATGGGATGGTCAGGAGTCCTCATACATGTAGCTATGTGGTAGATGTGATGGTCAGGAGTCCACATACATGTAGCTATGTGGTAGATGGGATGGTCAGGAGTCCTCATACATGTAGCTATGTGGTAGATGGGATGGTCAGGAGTCCTCATACATGTTGCTATGTGGTAGATGGGATGTCAGGAGTCCTCATACATGTAGCTATGTGGTAGATGTGATGGTCAGGAGTCCACATACATGTTGCTATGTGGTAGATGTGATGGTCAGGAGTCCTCATACATGTAGCTATGTGGTAGATGGGATGGTCAGGAGTCCTCATACATGTAGCTATGTGGTAGATGTGATGGTCAGGAGTCCTCATACATGTAGCTATGTGGTAGATGGGATGGTCAGGAGTCCTCATACATGTAGCTATGTGGTAGATGGGATGGTCAGGAGTCCTCATACATGTAGCTATGTGGTAGATGGGATGGTCCGGAGTGCTCATACATGTAGCTATGTGGTAGATGGGATGGTCAGGAGTCCACATACATGTAGCTATGTGGTAGATGGGATGGTCAGGAGTCCTCATACATGTAGCTACAGTATGTGGTATTGCCAGTGAGTAACGTGGCGATGTGGCATCGTTTTTTGGGGGGTGTGATCAGTGCTTCAGGGTAGAGTGTGCATCCGCCGTACCGGCTGTGCTGTGATTTGTTATAGTACAAGCTGATTTTTGGGAAGTGGGGGGTGTCCCTGAATGGCAGTTTGGAAATGTGGTCACCCTAGTGGTAAAGCAGATGGGGCAGCATCTGGTACAGCTTTCCGGAACACTAAAATCCAGGACTGGTTGAAAGTGTGGTCTGAGACAAGTGGTGGAGCCCCACCAATGAGGCAGAAGGCAAGGCTGAGGTCTCCCTGGGAAGTCAGCAGAACTGTGGTCAGGAGGCAGGCCATGGTTACACTGGGAAGTCAGCAGAGTTGTGGTCAGGAGGCAGGCCATGGTTACACTGGGAAGTCAGCAGAGCTGTGGTCAGGAGGCAGGCCATGGTTACACTGGGAAGTCCGCAGAACTGTGTTCAGGAGGCAGGCCATGGTTACACTGGGAAGTCAGCAGAACTGTGGTCAGGAGGCAGGCCATGGTTACACTGGGAAGTCAGCAGAACTGTGGTCAGGAGGCAGGCCATGGTTACACTGGGAAGTCAGCAGAACTGTGATCAGGAGGCAGGCCATGGTTACACTGGGAAGTCTGCATAATTGTGGTCAGGAGGCAGGCCATGGTTACACTGGGAAGTCAGCAGAACTGTAGTCAGGAGGCAGGCCATGGTTACACTGGGAAGTCTGCAGAACTGTGGTCAGGAGGCAGGCCATGGTTACACTGGGAAGTCTGCAGAACTGTGGTCAGGAGGCAGGCCATGGTTACACTGGGAAGTCAGCAGAACTGTGGTGAGGAGGCAGGCCATGGTTACACTGGGAAGTCAGCAGAACTGTGGTGAGGAGGCAGGCCATGGTTACACTGGGAAGTCCACAGAACTGTGGTCAGAAGGCAGGCCATGGTTACACTGGGAAGTACGCAGAACTGTAGTCAGGAGGCAGGCCATGGTTATACTGGGAAGTCAGCAGAACTGTGGTCAGGAGGGAGGCCATGGTTACACTGGGAAGTCAGCAGAACTGTGGTGAGGAGGCAGGCCATGGTTACACTGGGAAGTCCACAGAACTGTGGTCAGAAGGCAGGCCATGGTTACACTGGGAAGTACGCAGAACTGTAGTCAGGAGGCAGGCCATGGTTATACTGGGAAGTCAGCAGAACTGTGGTCAGGAGGGAGGCCATGGTTACACTGGGAAGTCCGCAGAACTATGGTCAGGAGGCAGGCCATGGTTACACTGGGGAATAAACAGAACTGTGGTCAGGAGGCAGGCCATGGTTACACTGGGAAGTACACAGAACTGTGGTCAGGAGGCAGGCTATGGTTACACTGGGAAGTCAGTGGAACTATGGTCAGGAGGAAGGCCATGGTTACACTGGGAAGTCAGCAGAACTGTGGTCAGGAGGGAGGCCATGGTTACACTGGGAAGTCAGCAGAACTGTGGTCAGGAGGGAGGCCATGGTTACACTGGGAAGTCCACAGAACTGTGGTCAGGAGGCAGGCCATGGTTACACTGGGAAGTCCGCAGAACTGTGGTCAGGAGGCAGGCCATGGTTACACTGGGATGTCCGCAGAGGTTGGTTGTGTTCAGGAACCGGTGGCATCAGGATCGAGCCGAGTCGCAACAGGAAATCAGAGCAGAGAGGAGTCCATGAGCCGGCCGACTCAGCAAAGGGGTAATCAGATCGCTGGAGCAGATGTGGGTTCAGGTTGCAGGTTCGCAGCTGCAGACCATTTAGAAACTTCTTGGTTCAACACAATGCTTCTTAATTAGGCCGTCTGATGCCAAGACTGGGATTAGGTGTGCCAGCCCATGCACCCGCACGCCTGGGAATCCCATGAGATTGAGCGTGCTTCCAGCTCAATGGGCTGCCAATGACCCTTGCTCTGTACACCGGGGGGCACATGTAAGTTGTCTTCTGATGTCTTCCTGACACAAGCACAGATCGATCAGTGGGATCGGTGGGATATTCTCGTGTCCAAACTCTTGGCCTCTTAATCCCGGCTCAGTGAAAGCTTTATCGTCCTTCTGCTGATCCCCCACTCAGTAGTAACACTCAGGCCATGGTTACACTGGGAAGTCCGCAGAACTGTGGTCAGGAGGCAGGCCATGGTTACACTGGGAAGTCCGCAGAACTGTGGTCAGGAGGCAGGCCGTGGTTACACTGGGAAGTCAGCAGAACTGTGGTCAGGAGGAAGGCCATGGTTACACTGGGAAGTCCGCAGAACTATGGTCAGGAGGCAGGCCATGGTTACACTGGGAAGTCAGCAGAACTGTGGTCAGGAGGCAGGCCATGGTTACACTGGGAAGTCCGCAGAACTGTGGTCAGGAGGCAGGCCATGGTTACACTGGGAAGTCTGCAGAACTGTGGTCAGGAGGCAGGCCGTAGTTACACTGGGAAGTCAGCAGAACTGTGGTCAGGAGGAAGGCCATGGTTACACTGGGAAGTCCGCAGAATTATGGTCAGGAGGCAGGCCATGGTTACACTGGGAAGTCAGCAGAACTGTGGTCAGGAGGAAGGCCATGGTTACACTGGGAAGTCCGCAGAACTATGGTCAGGAGGCAGGCCATGGTTACACTGGGGAATAAACAGAACTGTGGTCAGGAGGCAGGCCATGGTTACACTGGGAAGTCCGCAGAACTGTGGTCAGGAGGCAGGCTATGGTTACACTGGGAAGTCAGTGGAACTATGGTCAGGAGGAAGGCCATGGTTACACTGGGAAGTCAGCAGAACTGTGGTCAGGAGGGAGGCCATGGTTACACTGGGAAGTCAGCAGAACTGTGGTCAGGAGGGAGGCCATGGTTACACTGGGAAGTCCACAGAACTGTGGTCAGGAGGCAGGCCATGGTTACACTGGGAAGTCCGCAGAACTGTGGTCAGGAGGCAGGCCATGGTTACACTGGGATGTCCGCAGAGGTTGGTTGTGTTCAGGAACCGGTGGCATCAGGATCGAGCCGAGTCGCAACAGGAAATCAGAGCAGAGAGGAGTCCATGAGCCGGCCGACTCAGCAAAGGGGTAATCAGATCGCTGGAGCAGATGTGGGTTCAGGTTGCAGGTTCGCAGCTGCAGACCATTTAGAAACTTCTTGGTTCAACACAATGCTTCTTAATTAGGCCGTCTGATGCCAAGACTGGGATTAGGTGTGCCAGCCCATGCACCCGCACGCCTGGGAATCCCATGAGATTGAGCGTGCTTCCAGCTCAATGGGCTGCCAATGACCCTTGCTCTGTACACCGGGGGGCACATGTAAGTTGTCTTCTGATGTCTTCCTGACACAAGCACAGATCGATCAGTGGGATCGGTGGGATATTCTCGTGTCCAAACTCTTGGCCTCTTAATCCCGGCTCAGTGAAAGCTTTATCGTCCTTCTGCTGATCCCCCACTCAGTAGTAACACTCAGGCCATGGTTACACTGGGAAGTCCGCAGAACTGTGGTCAGGAGGCAGGCCATGGTTACACTGGGAAGTCCGCAGAACTGTGGTCAGGAGGCAGGCCGTGGTTACACTGGGAAGTCAGCAGAACTGTGGTCAGGAGGAAGGCCATGGTTACACTGGGAAGTCCGCAGAACTATGGTCAGGAGGCAGGCCATGGTTACACTGGGAAGTCAGCAGAACTGTGGTCAGGAGGAAGGCCATGGTTACACTGGGAAGTCCGCAGAACTATGGTCAGGAGGCAGGCCATGGTTACACTGGGGAATAAACAGAACTGTGGTCAGGAGGCAGGCCATGGTTACACTGGGAAGTCCGCAGAACTGTGGTCAGGAGGCAGGCTATGGTTACACTGGGAAGTCAGTGGAACTATGGTCAGGAGGCAGGCCATGGTTACACTGGGAAGTCAGCAGAACTGTGGTGAGGAGGCAGGCCATGGTTACACTGGGAAGTCCGCAGAACTGTGGTCAGGAGGCAGGCCATGGTTACACTGGGAAGTCCACAGAACTGTGGTCAGGAGGCAGGCCGTGGTTACACTGGGATGTCCGCAGAGGTTGGTTGTGTTCAGGAACCGGCTGAGACACTATCAAACGAAGGTGGCATCAGGATCGAGCCGAGTCACAACAGGAAATCAGAGCAGAGACGAGTCCATGAGCCGGCCGACTCAGCAAAGGGGTAATCAGATCGCTGGAGCAGATGTGGGTTCAGGTTGCAGGTTCGCAGCTGCAGACCATCTAGAAACTTCTTGGTTCAACACAATGCTTCTTAATTAGGCCGGCTGATGCCAAGACTGGGATTAGGTGTGCCAGCCCATGCACCCGCACGCCTGGGAATCCCATGAGATTGAGCGTGCTTCCAGCTCAATGGGCTGCCAATGACCCTTGTTCTGTACACCGGGGGGCACATGTAAGTTGTCTTCTGATGTCTTCCTGACACAAGCACAGATCGATCGGTGGGATCGGTGGGATATTCTCGTGTCCAAACTCTTGGGCTCTTAATCCCGGCTCAGTGAAAGCTTTATCGTCTTTCTGCTGATCCCCCACTCAGTAGTAACTTTAGCTCTGCCAATCCCCTAAACCTTGTGGACAGTCTTCCCATAGATGCACCCCTAAACCTTGTAGACAGCCTTCCTATAGACACACTCCTAAACCTTGTGGACAGCCCTCCAATAGACACACCCCTAAACCTTGTGTACAGCCTTCCCATAGACACACCCCTAAACCTTGTGGACAGCCTTCCTATAGACACACCCCTAAACCTTGTGGAGAGCCTTCCCATAGACACACCCCTAAACCTTGTGGACAGCCTTCCCATAGACACACCCCTAAACCTTGTGGACAGCCTTCCCATAGACACACCCCTAAACCTTGTGGGCAGCCTTCCTATAGACAAACCCCTAAACCTTGTGGACAGCCTTCCCATAGACACACCCCTAAACCTTGTGGACAGCCTTCCCATAGACACACCCCTAAACCTTGTGGACGGCCTTCCCATAGACACACCCCTAAACCTTGGGGACAGCCTTCCCATAGACACACCCCTAAACCTTGTGGAGAGCCTTCCCATAGACACACCCCTAAACCTTGTGGACAGCCTTCCCATAGACACCCTCCTAAACCTTGTGGCCAGCCTTCCCATAGACACACCCCTAAACCTTGTGGACAGCCTTCCTATAGGCACACCCCTAAACCTTGTGGACAGCCTTCCCATAGACAAGCCCCTAAACCTTGTGGACAGCCTTCCCATAGACACACCCCTAAACCTTGTGTACAGCCTTCCCATAGACACAACCCTAAACCTTATGGACAGCCTTCCCATAGACACGCCCCTAAACATTGTGGACAGCCTTCCCATAGATGCACCCTTAAACCTTGTGGACAGCCTTCCCATAGACACGCCCCTAAACCTTGTGTACAGCCTTCCCATAGACACCCTCCTAAACCTTGTGGACAGCCTTCCCATAGACACACCCCTAAACATTGTGGACAGCCTTCCTATAGACACACCCCTAAACCTTGTGGACAGCCTTCCCATAGACACGTCCCTAAACCTTGTGGACAGCCTTCCCATAGACACACCCCTAAACCTTGTGGACAGCCTTCCCATAGACACGTCCCTAAACCTTGTGGACAGCCTTCCTATAGACACACCCCTAAACCTTGTGGACCGCCTTCCCATAGACACCCTCTAAACCTTGTGGACAGCCTTCCCATAGACACACCTCTAAACCTTGTGGACAGCCTTCTTATAGACACACCACTAAACCTTGTGGACAGCCTTCCCATAGACACACCCCTAAACCTTGTGGACAGCCTTCCCATAGACACGCCCCTAAACCTTGTGGACCGCCTTCCCATAGGCACACCCCTAAACCTTGTGGACAGCCTTCCTATAGACACACCCCTAAACCTTGTGGACCGCCTTCCAATAGACACGCCCCTAAACCTTGGGGACAGCCTTCCCATAGACGCACCCCTAAACCTTGTGGACAGCCTCCCATAGACACGCCCCTAAACCTTGTGGACAGCCTTCCAATAGACACGCCCCTAAACCTTGTGAACAGCTGTCCCATAGAAACCCTCCTAAACCTTGTGGACGGCCTTCCCATAGACACGCCCCTAAACCTTGTGGACAGCCTTTCCATAGACACGCCCCTAAACCTTGTGGACAGCCTTCCCATAGACACACCCCTAAACCTTGTGGACGGCCTTCCCATAGACACCCTCTAAACCTTGTGGACAGCCTTCCCATAGACACACCCCTAAACATTGTGGACAGCCTTCCCATAGACACACCCCTAAACCTTGAGGACAGCCTTCCCATAGACACACCCCTAAACCTTGGGGACAGCCTTCCCATAGACACACCCCTAAACCTTGTGGACAGCCTTCCCATAGACACACCCCTAAACCTTGTGGACAGCCTTCCCATAGACACACCCCTAAACCTTGTGGACAGCCTTCCCACAGACACGCCCCTAAACCATGTGGACAGCCTTCCCATAGATGCACCCCTAAACCTTGTGGACAGCCTCCCCATAGACACACCCCTAAACCTTGTGGACAGCCTTCCCATAGACACCCTCCTAAACCTTGTGGACAGCCTTCCCATAGACACGCCCCTAAACCTTGTGGACAGCCTTCCCATAGACACACCCCTAAACCTTGTGGACAGCCTTCCCATAGACACACCCCTAAACCTTGTGGACAGCCTTCCCATAGACACACCACTAAACCTTGTGGACCGCCTTCCCATAGACATGCCCCTAAACCTTGAGGACAGCCTTCCCATAGACACACCCCTAAACATTGTGGACAGCCTTCCCATAGACACACCCCTAAACCTTGTGGACCGCCTTCCCATAGACACCCCCCTAAACATTGTGGACAGCCTTCCCATAGACACCCCCCTAAACCTTGTGGACGGCCTTCCTATAGACACACCCCTAAACCTTGTGGACAGCCTCCCCATAGACGCACCCCTAAACCTTGTGGACGGCCTTCCCATAGACACACCCCTAAACCTTGTGGACAGCCTTCCCATAGACACACCCCTAAACCTTGTGGACAGCCTTCCCATAGACGCACCCCTAAACCTTGTGGACAGCCTTCCCATAGACACACCCCTAAACCTTGTGGACAGCCTTCCCATAGACACCCTCCTAAACCTTGTGGACAGCCTTCCCATAGACACGTCCCTAAACCTTGTGGACAGCCTTCCCATAGACACACCCCTAAACCTTGTGGACAGCCTTCCTATGGACACGCCCCTAAACCTTGTGGACAGCCTTCCAATAGACACACCCCTAAACCTTGTGGGCAGCCTTCCCATAGACACCCTCCTAAACCTTGTGGACAGCCTTCTCATAGACACGCCCCTAAACCTTGTGTACAGCCTTCCCATAGACACCCTCTAAACCTTGTGGATGGCCTTCCAATATACACACCCCTAAACCTTGTGGACAGCCTTCCCATAGACACCCTCTAAACCTTGTGGACAGCCTTCCCATAGACACGTCCCTAAACCTTGTGGACAGCCTACCCATAGACACACCCCTAAACCTTGTGGACAGCCTTCCAATAGACACACCCCTAAACCTTGTGGGCAGCCTTCCCATAGACACACCCCTAAACCTTGTGGACAGCCTTCCCATAGACACACCCCTAAACCTTGTGGACAGCCTTCCCATAGACACACCCCTAAACCTTGTGGACAGCCTTCCAATAGACACACCCCTAAACCTTGTGGACAGCCTTCCCATAGACACACCCCTAAACCTTGTGGACAGCCTTCCTATAGACACACCCCTAAACATTGTGGACAGCCTTCCCATAGACACCCCCCTAAACCTTGTGGGCAGCCTTCCCATAGACACCCTCCTAAACCTTGTGGACAGCCTTCTCATAGACACGCCCCTAAACCTTGTGTACAGCCTTCCCATAGACACCCTCTAAACCTTGTGGACAGCCTTCCTATAGACACAGCACTGTGGACGGCCTTCCCAGAAGAGTTGAAGCTGTTATAGCTGCAAAGGGCGGGGCCATCTCAATACTGAACCCTACGGACTAAGACTGGGGCGCCATTAAAGTTCATGTGCGTGTAAAGGCAGGCGTCCCAATACTTTTGGGAATGTAGCGTAAGTCAGATCTGACAATCTGCCAACATTTAGTAAACTTCTGTTATGTTGAAACTGTCCTATTATACTCTACGCGTTTCGCGCGATCTCCTGCTTCTTCAGGAGGACAGGGGAGATCAAAATGTCAGCACGAGTATAAAAACAGAAACATTTGAACCCTACGGACTAAGACTGGGGCGCCATCAAAGTTCATGTGCGTGTAAAGGCAGGCGTCCCAATACTTTTGGTAACACAGTGTAATGTTTGTACGGTTCCTCGCATCGCGCCGATCTCGTGCCGGGAACCCATCATCCTCAACAAAGGAGAAAATCTCAAACAATCGAAATAATGGCAAAAGACGTTCCTCACAATGAGACCCGCCTCCCGGATTCCCGACATTCCAGAGCGGAACGTTCCACAATAGAGGAGAGGAAGAGTTCAGACGGCTGAGGATTCCTCCAAGCTGAGGAGTTTGGGGGGTCCGGCGACGCCATGCAGGACCCGCCCCCCACCTCGGAGCTCGCCGGTTGTGATAGGGGTTTACACATCTACCGGCATTACAAAGGAATGTGCCGATCTTATCTCCAGAGAGAGAGAGATAGGGGGGAGGGGCTGACCGAGGAATGAAAGGAAGGTCTCCGCCGCAACCTCAAGCCGCACCTCCATTTCCAAGAAAACGCAAATTATGCGCCGACATTAAAATCGCAAATTCAGACGACGTTTTTGGTTTTAGTTTTGGGTAAAGGGGAAGGCCTGAAATTTATGGTGGGCTTTAATTCCAGTTGTTGGAGAGGAAGTCAAGAGGAACAGGGTTCCTCTGGGTTACTGGCGGTCCACACTAATGGCGGTCTATACCAATGGCGGTCCACACTAATGGCGGTCTACGCCAATGGCGGTCCACACTAATGGCGGTCTACGCCAATGGCGGTCCACACTAATGGCGGTCTACGCCAATGGCGGTCCACACTAATGGCGGTCTATACCAATGGCAGGCCACACTAATGGCGGTCTACGCCAATGGCGGTCCACACTAATGGCGGTCTACGCCAATGGCGGTCCACACTAATGGCGGTCCACACTAATGGCGGTCTACACCAATGGCGGTCCACACTAATGGCGGTCTACGCCAATGGCGGTCCACACTAATGGCGGTCTACACCAATGGCGGTCCACACTAATGGCGGTCCACACTAATGGCGGTCTACGCCAATGGCGGTCCACACTATTGGCGGTCTATACCAATGGCGGTCCACACTAATGGCGGTCTACACCAATGGCGGTCCACACTAATGGCGGTCTATGCCAATGGCGGTCCACACTAATGGCGGTCTATGCCAATGGCGGTCCACACTAATGGCGGTCTATGCCAATGGCGGTCCACACTAATGGCGGTCTATACTAATGGCGGTCCACACTAATGGCGGTCTATGCCAATGGCGGTCCACATCAATGGCGGTCTATGCCAATGGCGGTCCACACTAATGGCGGTCTATACTAATGGCGGTCCACACTAATGGCGGTCCACACTAATGGCGGTCTACGCCAATGGCGGTCCACACTAATGGCGGTCTATACCAATGGCGGTCCACACTAATGGCGGTCTACACCAATGGCGGTCCACACTAATGGAGGTCTATACCAATGGCGGTAAACAGTAATGGCGGTCTATACCAATGGCGGTCCACACTAATGGTGGTCTATACAAATGGCGGTCCACACTAATGGCGGTCTATACCAATGGCGGTCCACACTAATGGCGGTCTATACCAATGGCGGTCCACAATAATGGCGGTCTATACCAATGGCGGTCCACACTAATGGCGGTCTATACCAATGGCGGTCTATACCAATGGCGGTCTATACCAATGGCGGTCCACACTAATGGCGGTCTATACCAATGGCGGTCCACACTAATGGCGGTCTATACCAATGGCGGTCCACAATAATGGCGGTCCTCCACCATCCAGAGGAATATTGCTCCAATCATAGGAATGGATGGTCGGTATGTGTGGCTACTTCAGGGGTCCCCAAAGCTACTGTATGTCCAACGAGCCGCAACCCGTTCTCTACAAGATTATGTCTGCACCCCCCCCCCAGGTCAGGTCAATGGTTTGTCCTCAATGTGGACTGATTGAGGCATTCATATGGTCTCTGCTTCTGATATAAGGGGAATTCTGATAGAGACCTTGATGTATGAAGGACTCTGATAGAGACCTTGATGTATGGAGGACTCTGCTAGGGACCCTGATGTATGAAGGACTCTGATAGGGACCCTGATGTATGGAGGACTCTGATAGGGACCCTGATGTATGGAGGACTCTGATAGAGACCTTGATGTATGGAGGACTCTGATAGGGACCCTGATGTATGAAGGACTCTGATCGGGACCCTGATGTATGGAGGACTCTTCTAGGGACCCTGATGTATGGAGGACTCTTCTAGGGACCCTGATGTATGGAGGACTCTTCTAGGGACCCTGATGTATGGAGGACTCTGATCGGGACCCTGATGTATGGAGGACTCTGATAGGGACCCTGATGTATGGAGGACTCTTCTAGGGACCCTGATGTATGGAGGACTCTTCTAGGGACCCTGATGTATGGAGGACTCTGATAGGGACCCTGATGTATGGAGGACTCTGATAGGGACCCTGATGTATGGAGGACTCTGATAGGGACCCTGATGTATGAAGGACTCTGATCGGGACCCTGATGTATGGAGGACTCTGATAGGGACCCTGATGTATGAAGGACTCTGATAGGGACCCTGATGTATGGAGGACTCTGATAGGGACCCTGATGTATGGAGGACTCTTCTAGGGACCCTGATGTATGGAGGACTCTGATAGGGACCCTGATGTATGGAGGACTCTGATAGGGACCCTGATGTATGGAGGACTCTGATAGGGACCCTGATGTATGGAGGACTCTGATAGGGACCCTGATGTATGGAGGACTCTGATAGGGACCCTGATGTATGGAGGACTCTGATAGGGACCCTGATGTATGGAGGACTCTGATAGGGACCCTGATGTATGGAGGACTCTGATAGGGACCCTGATGTATGGAGGACTCTTCTAGGGACCCTGATGTATGGAGGACTCTGATAGGGACCCTGATGTATGGAGGACTCTGATAGGGACCCTGATGTATGGAGGACTCTGATAGGGACCCTGATGTATGGAGGACTCTGATAGGGACCCTGATGTATGGAGGACTCTGATAGGGACCCTGATGTATGGAGGACTCTTCTAGGGACCCTGATGTATGGAGGACTCTTCTAGGGACCCTGATGTATGGAGGACTCTGATAGGGACCCTGATGTATGGAGGACTCTTCTAGGGACCCTGATGTATGGAGGACTCTGATAGGGACCCTGATGTATGGAGGACTCTTCTAGGGACCCTGATGTATGGAGGACTCTTCTAGGGACCCTGATGTATGGAGGACTCTTCTAGGGACCCTGATGTATGGAGGACTCTTCTAGGGACCCTGATGTATGGAGGACTCTGATAGGGACCCTGATGTATGGAGGACTCTTCTAGGGACCCTGATGTATGGAGGACTCTGATAGGGACCCTGATGTATGGAGGACTCTGATAGGGACCCTGATGTATGGAGGACTCTTCTAGGGACCCTGATGTATGGAGGACTCTGATAGGGACCCTGATGTATGGAGGACTCTGATAGGGACCCTGATGTATGGAGGACTCTTCTAGGGACCCTGATGTATGAAGGACTCTGATAGGGACCCTGATGTATGGAGGACTCTGATAGGGACCCTGATGTATGGAGGACTCTGATAGGGACCCTGATGTATGGAGGACTCTGATAGGGACCCTGATGTATGGAGGACTCTGATAGAGACCCTGATGTATGGAGGACTCTTCTAGGGACCCTGATGTATGGAGGACTCTGATCGGGACCCTGATGTTTGGAGGACTCTAATAGGGACCCTGATGTATGGAGGACTCTGATAGGGACCCTGATGTATGGAGGACTCTTCTAGGGACCCTGATGTATGGAGGACTCTGATAGGGACCCTGATGTATGGAGGACTCTTCTAGGGACCCTGATGTATGGAGGACTCTGATAGGGACCCTGATGTATGGAGGACTCTGATAGGGACCCTGATGTATGAAGGACTCTGATAGGGACCCTGATGTATGGAGGACTCTGATAGGGACCCTGATGTATGGAGGACTCTGATAGGGACCCTGATGTATGGAGGACTCTGATAGGGACCCTGATGTATGGAGGACTCTGATAGAGACCCTGATGTATGGAGGACTCTTCTAGGGACCCTGATGTATGGAGGACTCTGATCGGGACCCTGATGTTTGGAGGACTCTAATAGGGACCCTGATGTATGGAGGACTCTGATAGGGACCCTGATGTATGGAGGACTCTTCTAGGGACCCTGATGTATGGAGGACTCTGATAGGGACCCTGATGTATGGAGGACTCTTCTAGGGACCCTGATGTATGGAGGACTCTGATAGGGACCCTGATGTATGGAGGACTCTGATAGGGACCCTGATGTATGGAGGACTCTGATAGGGACCCTGATGTATGGAGGACTCTGATAGGGACCCTGATGTATGGAGGACTCTGATAGGGACCCTGATGTATGGAGGACTCTGATAGGGACCCTGATGTATGGAGGACTCTTCTAGGGACCCTGATGTATGGAGGACTCTTCTAGGGACCCTGATGTATGGAGGACTCTGATAGGGACCCTGATGTATGGAGGACTCTGCTAGGGACCCTGATGTTTGGAGGACCCCTTCTCACCCCTGTTGGGGGTTTTCCTGCAGGAGACGTCTGACGTCGGGGGAAAGTGATGAAGATGAGGGAAGAGGAAGAAGGTTTTGGGAGTAGAAAGTGATGAGCGAGGAATGGAGAGGAACGATCAGACCACACAGGATCCGCACACCTCCACCCCTCCCCCCTGTGGCCCCCGGGGCAGGAAAGGTATGGGAGGAGGAGGGGGAGGGGAGCGAGGACATGAGGAGGAACGATGAGTCACCGGGACGCCGATCGTCTCTCCTACCTGCCGGGAAGATCGCCATTGTCCGAGGCGACGCTCACATTACAGAAATATCCTTCATCCGAGCCGCGTCCCCACCCCGAGCGTTTCCGGGAACGTGCGCAAAATCACACGTCTATATGAGGTGCGTTGGGGCTCGCGGCGCCGTTCATTGTTTTGGCACCCCAAGCCGAACGCCAAAATCTGCGCCACGATAACGGCGTGAGCGTAGGGCGGCCCATTGAAATTAATAGAATGCCCTGTGCGTGCGGCGCGAGAAAACGCACACAAAAGACGCGCGATTTCACACGCTCGGTGAACGCTCCGGTGTGAACGCTCCGTTGGGGAAGCTCGGGTGTGAACGCTTCGTTGGGGAAGCTCGGGTGTGAATGCTCCGTTGGGGAAGCTCGGGTGTGAACGTTCCGTTGGGGAAGCTCGGGTGTGAACGCTCCGTTGGGGAAGCTCGGGTGTGAACGCTCCGTTGGGGAAGCTCCGGTGTGAACGCTCCGTTGGGGAAGCTCGGGTGTGAACGCTCCGTTGGGGAAGCTCCGGTGTGAACGCTCCGTTGGGGAAGCTCAGGTGTGAACGCTCCGTTGGGGAAGCTCCGGTGTGAACTCTCCGTAGGGGAAGCTCGGGTGTGAACGCTCCGTTGGGGAAGCTCGGGTGTGAATGCTCCGTTGGGGAAGCTCCGGTGTGAACGCTCCGTTGGGGAAGCTCGGGTGTGAACGCTCCCTTGGGGAAGCTCCGGTGTGAACGCTCCTTTGGGGAAGCTCGGGTGTGAACGCTCCGTTGGGGAAGCTCGGGTGTGAACGCTCCGTTGGGGAAGCTCGGGTGTGAATGCTCCATTGGGGAAGCTCGGGTGTGAACGCTCCGTTGGGGAAGCTCCGGTGTGAACGCTCCGTTGGGGAAGCTCCGGTGTGAACGCTCCTTTGGGGAAGCTCGGGTGTGAACGCTCCGTTGGGGAAGCTCGGGTGTGAACGCTCCGTTGGGGAAGCTCGGGTGTGAACGCTCCGTTGGGGAAGCTCCGGTGTGAACGCTCCGTTGGGGAAGCTCCGGTGTGAACGCTCCTTTGGGGAAGCTCGGGTGTGAACGCTCCGTTGGGGAAGCTCGGGTGTGAACGCTCCGTTGGGGAAGCTCGGGTGTGAACGCTCCGTTGGGGAAGCTCGGGTGTGAACGCTCCGTTGGGGAAGCTCGGGTGTGAACGCTCCGTTGGGGAAGCTCGGGTGTGAACGTTCCGTTGGGGAAGCTCGGGTGTGAACGCTCCTTTGGGGAAGCTCGGGTGTGAACGCTCCGTTGGGGAAGCTCAGGTGTGAACGTTCCGTTGGGGAAGCTCGGGTGTGAACGCTCCGTTGGGGAAGCTCCGGTGTGAACGCTCCGTTGGGGAAGCTCGGGTGTGAACGCTCCTTTGGGGAAACTCGGGTGTGAACGCTCCGTTGGGGAAGCTCGGGTGTGAACGCTCCGTTGGGGAAGCTCCGGTGTGAACGCTCCGTTGGGGAAGCTCCGGTGTGAACGCTCCGTTGGGGAAGCTCGGGTGTGAACGCTCCGTTGGGGAAGATCGGGTGTGAACGCTCCGTTGGGGAAGCTCCGGTGTGAACGCTCCGTTGGGGAAGCTCCGGTGTGAACGCTCCTTTGGGGAAGCTCGGGTGTGAACGCTCCGTTGGGGAAGCTCGGGTGTGAACGCTCCGTTGGGGAAGCTCCGGTGTGAACGCTCCCTTGGGGAAGCTCCGGTGTGAACGCTCCGTTGGGGAAGCTCGGGTGTGAACGCTCCGTTGGGGAAGCTCCGGTGTGAACGCTCCGTTGGGGAAGCTCGGGTGTGAACGCTCCGTTGGGGAAGCTCGGGTGTGAACGTTCCGTTGGGGAAGCTCGGGTGTGAACGCTCCGTTGGGGAAGCTCGGGTGTGAACGCTCCGTTGGGGAAGCTCGGGTGTGAACGCTCCGTTGGGGAAGCTCGGGTGTGAATGCTCCGTTGGGGAAGCTCGGGTGTGAACGCTCCGTTGGGGAAGCTCGGGTGTGAACGTTCCGTTGGGGAAGCTCGGGTGTGAACGTTCCGTTGGGGAAGCTCGGGTGTGAACGCTCCGTTGGGGAAGCTCGGGTGTGAACGCTCCGTTGGGGAAGCTCGGGTGTGAACGCTCCGTTGGGGAAGCTCGGGTGTGAACGCTCCGTTGGGGAAGCTCGGGTGTGAACGCTCCGTTGGGGAAGCTCGGGTGTGAATGCTCCGTTGGGGAAGCTCGGGTGTGAACGTTCCGTTGGGGAAGCTCGGGTGTGAACGTTCCGTTGGGGAAGCTCGGGTGTGAACGCTCCGTTGGGGAAGCTCGGGTGTGAACGCTCCGTTGGGGAAGCTCGGGTGTGAACGTTCCGTTGGGGAAGCTCGGGTGTGAACGTTCCGTTGGGGAAGCTCGGGTGTGAACGCTCCGTTGGGGAAGCTCGGGTGTGAACGCTCCGTTGGGGAAGCTCCGGTGTGAACGCTCCGTTGGGGAAGCTCCGGTGTGAACGCTCCTTTGGGGAAGCTCGGGTGTGAACGCTCCGTTGGGGAAGCTCGGGTGTGAACGCTCCGTTGGGGAAGCTCCGGTGTGAACGCTCCGTTGGGGAAGCTCCGGTGTGAACGCTCCTTTGGGGAAGCTCGGGTGTGAACGCTCCGTTGGGGAAGCTCGGGTGTGAACGCTCCGTTGGGGAAGCTCCGGTGTGAACGCTCCCTTGGGGAAGCTCCGGTGTGAACGCTCCGTTGGGGAAGCTCGGGTGTGAACGCTCCGTTGGGGAAGCTCCGGTGTGAACGCTCCGTTGGGGAAGCTCGGGTGTGAACGCTCCGTTGGGGAAGCTCGGGTGTGAACGCTCCGTTGGGGAAGCTCGGGTGTGAACGCTCCGTTGGGGAAGCTCGGGTGTGAACGCTCCGTTGGGGAAGCTCGGGTGTGAACGCTCCGTTGGGGAAGCTCGGGTGTGAATGCTCCGTTGGGGAAGCTCGGGTGTGAACGTTCCGTTGGGGAAGCTCGGGTGTGAACGTTCCGTTGGGGAAGCTCGGGTGTGAACGCTCCTTTGGGGAAGCTCGGGTGTGAACGCTCCGTTGGGGAAGCTCGGGTGTGAACGCTCCGTTGGGGAAGCTCGGGTGTGAACGCTTCTTTGGGGAAGCTCGGGTGTGAACGCTCCGTTGGGGAAGCTCGGGTGTGAACGTTCCGTTGGGGAAGCTCGGGTGTGAACGCTCCGTTGGGGAAGCTCGGGTGTGAACGCTCCGTTGGGGAAGCTCGGGTGTGAACGCTCCGTTGGGGAAGCTCGGGTGTGAACGCTCCGTTGGGGAAGCTCGGGTGTGAATGCTCCGTTGGGGAAGCTCGGGTGTGAACGCTCCGTTGGGGAAGCTCGGGTGTGAACGTTCCGTTGGGGAAGCTCGGGTGTGAACGCTCCGTTGGGGAAGCTCGGGTGTGAACGCTCCGTTGGGGAAGCTCGGGTGTGAACGCTCCCTTGGGGAAGCTCCGGTGTGAACGCTCCGGTGTGAACGCTCCGTTGGGGAAGCTCGGGTGTGAACGCTCCGTTGGGGAAGCTCCGGTGTGAACGCTCCGTTGGAGAAGCTCCGGTGTGAACGCTCCGGTGGGGAAGCTCGGGTGTGAACGCTCCGTTGGAGAAGCTCCGGTGTGAACGCTCCGTTGGGGAAGCTCGGGTGTGAACGCTCCGTTGGGGAAGCTCGGGTGTGAACGCTCCGTTGGGGAAGCTCGGGTGTGAACGTTCCGTTGGGGAAGCTCGGGTGTGAACGCTCCGTTGGGGAAGCTCGGGTGTGAACGCTCCGTTGGGGAAGCTCGGGTGTGAACGCTCCGTTGGGGAAGCTCCGGTGTGAACGCTCCGGTGTGAACGCTCCGTTGGGGAAGCTCGGGTGTGAACGCTCCGTTGGGGAAGCTCGGGTGTGAACGCTCCGTTGGAGAAGCTCCGGTGTGAACGCTCCGGTGGGGAAGCTCGGGTGTGAACGCTCCGTTGGAGAAGCTCCGGTGTGAACGCTCCGTTGGGGAAGCTCGGGTGTGAACGCTCCGTTGGGGAAGCTCGGGTGTGAACGCTCCGTTGGGGAAGCTCGGGTGTGAATGCTCCGTTGGGGAAGCTCGGGTGTGAACGTTCCGTTGGGGAAGCTCGGGTGTGAACGCTCCGTTGGGGAAGCTCGGGTGTGAACGCTCCGTTGGGGAAGCTCCGGTGTGAACGCTCCTTTGGGGAAGCTCGGGTGTGAACGCTCCGTTGGGGAAGCTCGGGTGTGAACGCTCCGTTGGGGAAGCTCGGGTGTGAATGCTCCGTTGGGGAAGCTCGGGTGTGAACGCTCCGTTGGGGAAGCTCGGGTGTGAACGCTCCGTTGGGGAAGCTCGGGTGTGAATGCTCCGTTGGGGAAGCTCGGGTGTGAACGTTCCGTTGGGGAAGCTCGGGTGTGAACGTTCCGTTGGGGAAGCTCGGGTGTGAACGCTCCGTTGGGGAAGCTCCGGTGTGAACGCTCCGTTGGGGAAGCTCGGGTGTGAACGCTCCGTTGGGGAAGCTCGGGTGTGAACGCTCCGTTGGGGAAGCTCGGGTGTGAATGCTCCGTTGGGGAAGCTCGGGTGTGAACGTTCCGTTGGGGAAGCTCGGGTGTGAACGCTCCGTTGGGGAAGCTCGGGTGTGAACGCTCCGTTGGGGAAGCTCGGGTGTGAACGCTCCGTTGGGGAAGCTCGGGTGTGAACGCTCCGTTGGGGAAGCTCGGGTGTGAATGCTCCGTTGGGGAAGCTCGGGTGTGAACGTTCCGTTGGGGAAGCTCGGGTGTGAACGCTCCGTTGGGGAAGCTCCGGTGTGAACGCTCCGTTGGGGAAGCTCGGGTGTGAACGCTCCTTTGGGGAAGCTCGGGTGTGAACGCTCCGTTGGGGAAGCTCGGGTGTGAACGCTCCGTTGGGGAAGCTCGGGTGTGAATGCTCCGTTGGGGAAGCTCGGGTGTGAACGTTCCGTTGGGGAAGCTCGGGTGTGAACGCTCCTTTGGGGAAGCTCGGGTGTGAACGCTCCGTTGGGGAAGCTCAGGTGTGAACGTTCCGTTGGGGAAGCTCGGGTGTGAACGCTTCGTTGGGGAAGCTCGGGTGTGAACGTTCCGTTGGGGAAGCTCGGGTGTGAACGCTTCGTTGGGGAAGCTCGGGTGTGAATGCTCCGTTGGGGAAGCTCGGGTGTGAACGTTCCGTTGGGGAAGCTCGGGTGTGAACGCTCCTTTGGGGAAGCTCGGGTGTGAACGCTCCGTTGGGGAAGCTCAGGTGTGAACGCTTCGTTGGGGAAGCTCGGGTGTGAACGCTTCGTTGGGGAAGCTCAGGTGTGAACGTTCCGTTGGGGAAGCTCGGGTGTGAACGCTTCGTTGGGGAAGCTCGGGTGTGAACGTTCCGTTGGGGAAGCTCGGGTGTGAACGTTCCGTTGGGGAAGCTCGGGTGTGAACGTTCCGTTGGGGAAGCTCGGGTGTGAACGTTCCGTTGGGGAAGCTCGGGTGTGAACGCTCCGTTGGGGAAGCTCAGGTGTGAACGCTTCGTTGGGGAAGCTCGGGTGTGAACGCTTCGTTGGGGAAGCTCAGGTGTGAACGTTCCGTTGGGGAAGCTCGGGTGTGAACGCTCCGTTGGGGAAGCTCGGGTGTGAACGCTCCGTTGGGGAAGCTCGGGTGTGAACGCTTCGTTGGGGAAGCTCGGGTGTGAACGTTCCGTTGGGGAAGCTCGGGTGTGAACGCTTCGTTGGGGAAGCTCGGGTGTGAACGCTCCGTTGGGGAAGCTCCGGTGTGAACGCTCCGTTGGGGAAGCTCCGGTGTGAACGCTCCGTTGGGGAAGCTCGGGTGTGAACGCTCCGTTGGGGAAGCTCCGGTGTGAACGCTCCGTTGGGGAAGCTCCGGTGTGAACGCTCCGTTGGGGAAGCTCAGGTGTGAACGCTCCGGTGGGGAAGCTCCGGTGTGAATGCTCCGTTGGGGAAGCTCAGGTGTGAACGCTCCCTTGGGGAAGCTCCGGTGTGAACGCTCCGTTGGGGAAGCTCCGGTGTGCCTACAGCTGACCAATGACATCATCTTACCCGAGTCAAAGTCCCTGGAGGAGGGGAGACTGAGGAAATGCTTCCTTCTGCCTGCAGCAGACTGATGACATCATCTCAGCCTAATGCATTGCACAGAGATTGGCCCCAGAAAAGGCGCTCTTCTACGCGTTGCGGTAACGTACCTCAATACGTGCGTTCGCTATCACAACGCACAAATGTGAATGGGGCCCTCAAGGATCTCGCAATGAGGGGCCACCATGGCTGTGATATGCTCGGGGGCCCCTGTTGGCCGGTCCGGGGGGGGGGGGTGTTCCCAGGAACGCACGCAGCCCTCTGCCTCTTCCTGCCTTCCATGCGTTTCTTGTTGTGTCCTGTCTCTGATCTTATCAGGTGGAGCCCAACCTTCCCTCCCCCGACCTTCCCTCCCCCAACCTCCCCCCCCCGACCTTCCCTCCCCCAACCTTCCCTCCCCCAACCTTCCCTCCCCCAACCTTCCCTCCCCCAACCTTCCCTCCCCCAACCTTCCTCCCCCGACCTTCCCTCCCCCAACCTTCCCTCCCCCGACCCGTCCCTCCCCCGACCTTCCCTCCCCCAACCTTCCCTCCCCCGACCTTCCCTCCCCCGACCTTCCCTCCCCCGACCTTCCCTCCCCCGACCTTCCCTCCCCCAACCTTCCCTCCCCCGACCTTCCCTCCCCCGACCTTCCCTCCCCCGACCTTCCCTCCCCCAACCTTCCTCCCCCGACCTTCCCTCCCCCGACCTTCCCTCCCCCACCCGTCCCCCCCGACCTTCCCTCCCCCAACCTTCCCTCCCCCCAACCTCCCCTCCCCCGACCTTCCCTCCCCCAACCTTCCCTCCCCCGACCTTCCCTCCCCCAACCTTCCCTCCCCCGACCTTCCCTCCCCCGACCTTCCCTCCCCCAACCTTCCCTCCCCCGACCTTCCCTCCCCCGACCTTCCCTCCCCCACCCGTCCCCCCCGACCTTCCCTCCCCCAACCGTCCCTCCCCCAACCTTCCCTCCCCCGACCTTCCCTCCCCCAACCTTCCCTCCCCCAACCTTCCCTCCCCCGACCTTCCCTCCCCCGACCTTCCCTCCCCCGACCTTCCCTCCCCCACCCGTCCCCCCCCCGACCTTCCCTCCCCCAACCCCTGTGCAGACTATCGCACCCGTCCCTCGCCGCCCCCTGCAGACTATCGCACCCGTCCCTCGCCGCCCCCTGCAGACTATCGCACCTGTCCCTCGCCGCCCCTCTGCAGACTATCGCTCCCGTCCCTCGCCGCTCCCCTGCAGACTATCGCACCTGTCCCTCGCCGCTCCCCTGCAGACTATCGCACCTGTCCCTCGCCGCACCTCTGCAGACTATCGCACCCGTCCCTCACCGCCCCTCTGCAGAGCATCGTAGTCCTACATGAGACCCTCCAATGGTAGAAACTATAAGCTGGATCACCCGAGGGAACTTTTCAGAGGCTCTTCCAGCTCTCCGACCTTTTCTGATCCCTCAGTAGATGATCTGCGGCTGGTCT